>NC_134359.1:89531858-89831858 GCF_048569485.1 Anomaloglossus baeobatrachus | reverse complement strand
ACTGTTCCTGCTTTCATAAATATTCATGAGCCGGGCAGGAGCTGCAGAGAGTGGAGGCTGCACAGCGAATCGCTGGAAAGGGGAGTTGAAAATGTTTATTATTTTATATGTTAGTGTTTTTCTGGTACGTGTTTCACGGATCACACATGGATCACACCATAGTGTGGTCCGTGGGTCATCAGTGATGCCAGAAAAAAACGGACTTTTCTCCGTGCAGAATCACGGACACACGTGTACGCTGCACAGAGACACGTTCAGTGAAAAATCACTGATGTGTGAGTAGACCCATTGATTATAAAGTGTCTGCGTATGTCAGTGATGGTACGTATAAAAGTGACTGGTACGTATAAAAAAAAGCACATACGTACCAGAATCACTGACGTGTGAAGGGGGCCTAAGACACAGGCAGTATCACAAATAAACATTTGCATCCAGGTACCTTATTGATTACATCTTCTCCAATCAGAGTCATTCTCGACCCTTTTGTCTCCACATAGTACAGACACGATGATAAGATTTCATGGCCACAGCTCATCTCTGAAGATCTCCCTCTTTCTTCTTCAGCAGCACGTCCGGACACAGTACCGTTAAAAATAAAAGTATCATTATACTGCTCCATAATTATAAATATCTTCCATACTACGCCCCTAAATAAATAATTGCTGTGCTTTCTTCACAAAATATCTACAACCACATACACACTTTCCTTATTCAAAATATCCCCCCACACTGCCCCTCTTTAAAATATCCCCACACATTGCTACTCTCCATAATATTATTTCTACACTGCCTCTCTGCAAAATATCACACGAAACTCCCGCTCTCCAAAATATACCCTCCATGCTGCCCCTCTCCATAATATACCCCCATGCTGCCCCACTCCTTAATATACCCTACGCTGCCTCTCTCCATAACATACCCCCACACTGCTCCTCTCTTCTTGACTTGTCCAGCCAGAGATCTGACCTATACCCAATTGAGCATCTCTGGGGAGACCTGAAAATGGCTGTCCACCAACGTTCACCATCCAACCTGATGGAACTGGAGAGGATCTGCGAGAAAGAATGGCAGAGGATCCCCAAATCTAGGGGTGAAAAACTTGTTGCATCATTCCCAAGAAGACTCATGGCTGTACTAGCTCAAAAGGGTGCTTTGACTCAATACTAAGCAAAGGGTCTGAATACTTATGACCATGTACCGGCCTCCTGGTTCTTGTAGGTCGCCGGAACAGGATGTGTATTGGGTAACCATTGCGACCGATGCCGGAGCTTCCCCTGCCTTTGAGTAGCGACTGACAGCAGAAGGTCCGGCATCGGTCGTGATTGTTACCCGATACACATCCTGTACCGGCGAACTACAAGAACCAGGAGGCCGGTGAGGGAACGGAAGGTAAGCTGAGCATAATACTGTATGTGTGTGTGTGTGTGTGTGTGTGTGTGTGTTTGTGCGTGTTTGTGCGTGTTTGTGCAGACTGCAAGAGTGGGTCAGAGCGCGGTGAAAGTACAGAACCGGAAGTGTGTGCGATGAGTATTTGCTCATACAGCAAAGCTTGCTCATAAACTGAATTACAAATTTACAGCAAGCTTTACTCATATAGCAAAATACTCTCACACTAAGTTACTCATAAACCGAGGTTCCACTGTATTAGCAAAATTGCAGACCCACCGCTGGAGGCCATACAGTCCACACTGCCCTGCACCTCAACGCGTTTCACCTCAGCTTCATCAGGAGGTGCAGGGTCAGTGGACAAGGCACATTAAATAGTAGATTACTTCACCTGTACAGAGTGGCGCTAGCCCACCGCATCATCGCGCTGCATGCCTGGCATCCTGGAAGTCAGTGTCCGCACGTGCATATACTCGAGTCAATAGGTTTTCCCAATTTTTTTGTGGTAAAATTAGGGGCATTGGCTTATAATCGGGTCGGCTAATACTCGAGCATTTACATTAATATTGCAGACACCTGAGTGTAGCTGAGCAGAAAAGTATGAGGTATGAAGGCCCCAGCCCACCAGTCCTACACCTGTCATTCATTCACCTCAATATGTCTTATGTTAATAGTCTAGGAAGCTAATGGCTGTGCTACAACAGTGTGGCTCCACTGTAAAATGCTTCCATCTGTTTTGGCAGCTTTTGGACCCCCTAAAGGTGATGTCTTTGCCTTTGTTTTTGCCTCCCATTAAATTCAATGGCGTTGGAATATTTTTGTTGACCTGTTCGGCAAACATGAGCTGAATCGAACCTCGGAAGGTTCGTTCATCTCTACTGAAGACAGGGGCGGACTGGCCCAGGTGGGAGTTTCCCCCCCCCCTCCCCATACCAGTCACTTAGGATCAGTTTAGGGCCACACATGCAGTAACAATTAAATTACTGGGGCCATGGCTTGTCTTATAGATGGGGATGCGGCTGCCGGTGATTTAATGACACACATAGGAGATAGCGTTGCTGCACTCGGTACTGTTGTGTATTGTGCCTTTAATCAGTGTCTGACTCCTGACTTAGGCGTGCCACGCAGTACAGGACACACCTCTTCTAACCCTCCAGAGCGGAGCTCAGAAGACAGGCAGTAAGCGGCCATTACATAGCGCTAGTGTCTGGCTGTACTAGTAAAAGTCCACTTCACTCCACACATCAACACAGCACAGTTATAGAGCGCTGCTGACTTCTGTTCACCACTGCTCAGGATCTGTTCTAAATTTTAGTGGGGGAGGGGAAGAGGACATAATGACTGCTGAGGGGAGGGGGAGAGCAGCTAATGATGACTGCTGAGGGGGAGAGCACCTAATGATGACTTCTGGGGGAGGGGGAGAACACCTAATGATGACTGCTGGGGGGAGGGGGAGAGCATCTAATGATGACTGCAGCTGGAGGGGGGGAGCACTTAATGATGACTGTGGGGAAGGGAAAGCACCTAAGGATGACTGGTGGGGGGAGAGCAGCTAATGATGACTGCTGGGCGGAGAGAGAGAGGAGCTAATGATGACTGCTGGGGGTAGGGGGAGAGCAGCTAATGATGACTGCTGGGGGGAAAGGAGCTAATGATGACTGCTGGGGGGATCACCTAATGATGACTACGGGGAAGGGGAGAGCACCTAATGATGATTGCTGTGGGGGAGGGGAAGAGGAGCTAAAGATGACTGCTGGGGGGAGGGTGAGAGCTACTAATGATAACTGCTGGGGGAAAGGGAGAGGAGACAATGACTGCTGGGGGAAAGGGAGAGGAGACAATGACTGCTGGGGGAGAGGGAGAGGAGACAATGACTGCTGGGGGAGGAGATAATTACTGCTGCGGGGGTGGGGGAGAAGAGATAAAATCCTGTACCCCGAGTGTCGGTGTCATTGTCCTGTACCCACAGTGTCAGTTTCATTATTCTGTAACCCCTGTATCAGCATCGTTATTCTGTACCCCCAGTGTCATCCTGTATCCCCAGTGTCATTATCCTGTATCCCCAGTGTCAGTGTCATTATCCTGTATCCCCAGTTTCAGTGTCACGGGCGGGGAGGGGGCCGCTGCGCTCACTACCACGCTCGGGTCCGGCGCTGCTTGGTGGCTCGAGCGGTGGGCCGGATCCGGGGACTCGAGCGGCGCTCCTCACCCGTGAGTGAAAGGGGATAGTTTTCGGGGTTTGGGATGTCGGTCCGTGACGCCACCCACGGTTTGTGGTGAGGTTGGGACGCCACCGCTGCTCTGGACGGGGATCCCGGGAGCGATGACAGAGAGCAGCTGAGATGTTTCTCTCCCCTCCGTGGGTAGGGGGGTTGGTGGTCCCGGGGCCCGGTGAGGGTGCCGGGGATGTGGATGCGCAGGGACGGTGAGGTGCAGGGTCGCGGGGGCAGCGCAGTGGTACTCACTCAGATGGTACTCACTCAGCCAATGACGTACACGGAGTCTCTAGTAAAACAAACGGCTGGATGGACGGGTCCCGCAGCCGGCTCCGGTGGTCACTCCCGGTAGGTTGGCGGTGACTGCCTTTCCCTACACCTTTAAAGTTCCTTCGGTCCCGATGGCTTCCCACCGGTGACCCACTCCCCAGCTTGGATGGATGCCGGAGGAGCCCCTTTTGCCCGCAGGCTCTGGCCCTGGGAATTGTAGCCTTGGCGGTGACTGTATTTCCCTTCTCTGGTTGAGCGGATGCCTTCAATCGGGTCTTTGTTGCTGGGAAACCCCGGAGGTTCCCGTCGCTAAAAGATTTGACCGGTTTAACGGCGACTCCAAACCTGGTCGGGGTCCGTAGGCCCTGCCGACTGGTGCTGGCTTCTCTTCACTCCCCGGTTTGGTACCGGCGGGCCACCGCCCGACCCCGGTCCTACGGTTCCGCGTCGATCGACCTCTCCTGCAGATGGTCACCACCGTCTGCCAACCTTGCTCTTAGGTGCCCGGGCCACGTACCCGGACACGGTCAGTCTGCTCCACTACCACTTCACTCCTCTCAACTCTGAACTCTCCACTACTCTACTCAGACTTCCTTTCCCGCCTCCAGGACTGTGAACTCCTCAGAGGGCGGGGCCAACCACCTGGCTCCACCCCACCGAGTGTGGACATCAGCCCCTGGAGGGAGGCAACAAGGATTTGTGTGTGACTGATGTGCCTAACCTGGGTGTGGGGTGTGTTGTTGCAGTACCTGTGACGACCTAGCTTGTCCAGGGCGCCACATCAGCGTCATTATCCTGTACCCCGATTGTCAGCGTCATTATCCTGTACCCAGATTGTCAGCGTCCTTATCCTGTACTCCAGTGTCAGTGTCATTATCCTGCACTCTAGTATCAGTGTCATTATCATGTACCCCCAGTGTCAGTGTCATTATCCTGTACCCAAGTGTCAGTGTCATTATCTTAGGCTATATGTTATTACACAGGACTAGTAAAGGGTTTATCCAACATGTAAAGCTAATTTGGAAACTATAGTGAGGCTTTTAAAGGGAATGTCAGCACAGACTGATTGTTCATATTTTGTACAGACGCTCGGTGCATCATGGCGGGGCTAAACATTTAAGTGCAGCTTCGTACCTGCTTGGTTTTCCTCTATGTCCTCCTTTTTTATGACAGCTCTGGCTTCACAGAGCAAGAGAAGGGCGGTAGATAGATGGGATAGAAGTAGATGGGAAGATTCATATAAATGTTTCGCCTCCATGGTGCGCAGAGCGCTTGTAGAAGATTTGATCAGTCATTCTTTGCTCACAATCCCTTTAAAACAATATACAGAGAAACTCAGCCTCTCTAAACCTTGTTAATTAAGCACAGAGCACTTAATGGGGTTATCCACTTTTTCGACATCCCTTTCTGATTTCCCATGTTTAACCCTGGTAAAATATAAAGCTTATCCTCTCCCATGCATGCAGCGCTCCAGAGGTGTCGGCTCTCTTCTTCCCGGCGCTCACTTGAGGTGCTGACGTCACACGAGCTCCGCGCCCAATCTCCGCTGACTTCCCTCTCCCAACTGCAAATAAATAAATGTAAGTGATTACTATGACCTGTTATTACAAGAATCAGAGAATCAAGAACCAATAGTGTGTAACTTGTGTGCCATCTAAATAATTGAGCTGTTGCAAACATGAAAACACTCCCAGCTTCCTTCTTTTCAGTTTAAAAACTATTTAGCAGTGATGACCTTATGTGACAGGCAGGGTCGGACTGGCGCACCAGGACACCGGAGAATCTTTCGGTGGGTCCCACCCCCAGTCCAGCACTGCAGTTTTTGCCTCCTGCACATACAGGGTCGGAAGTCGTAATGGCCTGGTGGGACAGCGGGGGATTCCCCAGTGAGCCTGCCCAAGGTTCTTGGTAGGCCCCTGTCAGGGGTGTAACTACCGCGGTTGAAGAGGTCCCCACTGCGACCGGGCCTGGGGGTATAGGGGGCCGGTGGGCCTCAGCCCCTGATCCAGATGAATGTGTGTCAAAGGCTGCACATCTAGCAGAAATACATCGCAGCACAGAGATCCATTGGGCCCCTGAACTGTGCTGTATCAGCTGCTAATTAAGGCCATGAATATTGCTCCCCACGGACACGATCCTGGGCACGGGGAGCAGAGAATATGCTGAGAGCTGACGCTACTGTAAGTGGCCGTGCATCACACTGATGTCATGCGCTGCGCCGCTTACACTCTGGTCAATTCCCAGCGTCGCAGGAGGACACCAGGGGCACGCAGGGTGGGTGAGTACCATGGTCACCGGTCACACAGGGTCCCTTCTGGCAGACAGCAGATGGGGTGCCACAGGGAGCAGCAGTTCACTGTCATTTGCTGCTACTGCTGTGCACAGGCTTCAGCAGAGGACGCCCTCCCCTCCTCTGTGTCCTGTCTGCTCCCGTCTTCATCACAAAGAGGGGGGGAGGGGCGCCTGCACTGCTGTGGGCGGAGAAGCTGCTTCTAAAGACCCCATGAGCTGCAGGAGGCCAAGAAGGAGGTGAGTATAATGTGATCATGTGTTATGTATAAGTTATATGTGTCCTGTATAGTGTGCAATATGTAGCTCTGTCTTTCTTTGTATACTCTCTGTCTGTGTATACTGTCTGTATATACTGTCTGTCTGTATATACTGTCTGTGTATACTATCTGTCTGTGTATACTCACTGTCTGACTGTATACTGTCTGTCTATATTATCTGTCTGAGTATAGTGTCTGTCTGTGTAAGGCTAGTTTCACACACTCGGCTTTTTGCCGGTTAGACGGATTCGGCGCACGCCAGTACAGTGTTTACAGTACAGTGGCAGCGCCACAACTTCCGGGTCACATGCTCCGGTCACATGACAGCATGTGACCAGAGCTGGTTGCGCTGTCATTGTACTGTATACACTGTACTGGCATGCGCCGAATCCGGCAAAATGGCGAGAAGCCAGATGTGTGAAACCGGCCTAAACTGTCTGTCTATACCATGGGTCCCCAATTCCAGTCCTCAAGGGCTACCAACAGTGCATGTTTTCAGGGTTTCCTTAGTATTGCACATGTGATAATTTAATCACCTGCACAGTTCATGATTCCAACACCCATGCAATGCTAAGGAAATCCTGAAAACATGCACTGTTGGCGGCCCTCAAGGACTGGAGTTGGGGAACCCTGGTCTATACTGTCTGTCTGTCTGTATGTCCTATATCCATCCATCCTGTCTGTACAGCTATCTATCTATACCTCCATCCTATTTATCTATAATAAAAAATTCCATATGCCTCATTATGAAAGTGAACACATAGTACAATCGTTTTGTTTTTTTTTTTGTTTGTTATTTTTACTGTGTTTGGTGCAGTGGGGGGCTATATACTAGGATGAGTGGGCTATATAGCATGATGGGGGCTATATACCAGGATGAAGGGGCTATATACCAGGATAGGTGGCTGTATACCACAATGGAGGCTATATACCAGGATGAAGGTCTATATAACAGGATGGAGTGCTATATACTAGGATGGGAGGCTATATACCAGAATGGTGGCCATGATGGGGTCATATCTACCAAGATGGGTCATATATACCAGGATGGCCAATGATCGGGACATATATACCAGGGTGGGGCAATATATACCAGGCTATATCCATGATCGGGGTCATACACCAGGATGAGGCCATAATGAGGACATATACCAGGGTGGGTCCATATATACAGGCTATATCCATGATGGGGGTCATACACCAGGATGGGGACATATACCAGGATGGGACCATATATACCAGGATATAGGCATGATGAGGGTTATACACCAGGATGGGTCCATGATGGAGAGATATATTCTGATGGGGTCATCATGGGGATATATATACCTGAATGGGGCCATCATAGTGGACATATATATCAGGATGGGACCATATATACCAAGATATAGCCATGATGGGGGTCATACACCAGGATGGGGCCATGATGTGGACATATTTACCAGGATGGGGGACATATTTACCAGGAAGTGGCCCAGGATGAGGGCCCCAGGCTCAAACTCTACATCGGGGCTCATCAAACTGTAGTTATGCCACTGGCACTTGTGCTGGATATAGAGGGGGCCTGCCACTGGTAACCCTTTGTGAATGGGTTTTGGGCCATCAAACGTCAGTGCTATGTGCCTGCAGCTCCTGCCTCCTGCATATACAAAGTTGGAATGGCCTAGCGGGACAGTGTGGGATCCCCCAGTGAGTACAAGGCCCTCGGTGGGCCCCCTGTGCTGGATATAGAGGGGGCCGCCACCGGTAACCGCGTTTGTGAATAGGCTTTGGGTCAAACGTCAGTGCTATGCGTCGTGAGATGACGTCAGCATGCAGCGCGTAGTAGTGACATTTAGTTGTCACCGGCCTATCAAAGGCCGCAAGCGGTCTCTGATAGGCTGCCAGATGTTGAACGTCACTGCTAGTCGCCTGGATGTGACATCAGCGCACGGCGCATAGCACTGACACTTACTGGCCGGCCCGTCACTTATTTCACATCACGCTGTGCCGCAGAAGCGCCAGTGGCACGGTGTGAGGAGTGGAGCCAGAGAATCTGTAAGTGCACAATATGGGACAGTGTGAGAGAGAGCAGCCTGGGATTAGGTGGACCGCATGGAAATGGGGGGCACAGTAATTAGAAGTGAAGGTGTAAAATGATTGAAATTAATACATCAAGTTATCAAATATTTCATAGTAAGATATATACGTTCATAGTTCTGTTTATGTTGGAGGGATATATTTAAATCCTTCCCGAAGCTTCTCGAAGCTTCTAGAAGCTTACGTAATATGGAACTATATTCAACTGTGTTACACTAGAATGCCCTATATGGTTTGAACAGCTGGTATATAATACACGATGGAGGGGGCTACTGGGCGCGCTCCTCCACACTGCCTGCGGTAAGAAGACTCCAGTGCTGCAAGATATGACACGCTGTCCAGCTTAAGAGATGACATCCCCAGCATTGCCGTTCAGGAATCAAAGAAAGTTGGGTAAAGACTTCCCATTGATTATTATGGACTAAATGAACTCTTATTTTTGTGAAGCTATCAAAGTATATTATTTTTCCTTTCTGTAACTGAACCCTGGCAACCATTTTTAAATAGATAAAATACATTTATTTTTTACATCTTTGGAAGTTCTTTCTTTCATGCGGCTTTACGTATTTGAAGAAAAATATATTTAAGAGTATATTTTTTAACATTTGGCGAGTCAGCTATTCGTGATTTTTTTTTATATTTTTTTTGTTGTTCCTTCACTTTGCATAAGGGGGGTCGAAGTTATCAAAGTCATAAGTATTTTAAGTATCTCCTGCAAAGGATCAGGAATCGACAATTTATAAAAATCACGTAGAACCTAGGAAATACGTATAAGTCAAGTTGCATGAATGTTTTTTTTTTTTTTAAATGAACTTTAAAGTCTTTACAAAGTTACAGGAGTTAACTTTCGACGTATTTTTGAGCAAGAAAGATAAAGTCAGTCCATAAGAAGTATTGGACGTGCTGAACAAGGTGGATCAAGTCTTACAGGATCATCCATCAGATCATCTGATCATTTCAGGTAAGAAAATGGATTTTATCTCTTCATATGTGAAGCAAAGTAAACTTCAGTTCACTTATCCAGATATTTCTAATGTAGAAGAGATTTGGTTACGCTTTTATGAGGAGTGTGAACTTGAGAATTCACGTATAGAATGTGCAAGGTCTTTTAATAGAGAGAAACAGAAAATCAGAAATGTCTGTCATTTAGTCTATGATTTTCACAAGTTAATCGTAGAAAAGTGTAAAAATGGTGGAAATAGACAACCTGAATTGTCAGGAGAGTCAGTGACAGAGAAATCGAAAGACTGCTTAGAACCTGGAATGTCAGTCAGTGATATTGTGAATTCTGACTGTAATGTTGGCTGTAATTTTGTAAATCAGAATTTTGATAATAGCGACAGACACGTGTTACCTAGTCAAGGTGCCTTTCAAGATACTGAGAAAGAAGCAGGAAATGACGTAGTGAAGCCAGAAGGGGGAGGAGCCAGAATGGGACACGTGCAGAAAAGACACGTGGAGAGAGAAAATGGCGACGATCAGTTTCTAAAAATAGAACAGGCTAAGTTAGGGATTACACTTAGAAAAAATTTATTGGACATATGCAAATTAATTCCCGCATATAATCCTAAAATACATGTTTGCAGAAATTCAGAGGTTTTTGAAGGTTCCATCGAGAAGTTAAATTTAACCAATAGTGAGACGAATCAGTTATTCCGTATGTGGTTACCTCAGCATTTTTTTAGACAATTGGCATTAAAAAAGTCTTCTGACAATGAGACATTTGATTGTTCAAATGATAACGACATCATAAGGCTGAAAAATCTCATATTCTGTGCAAGGAATGAATCTGATCCAAATTATGAGATGTTGAAGGAATTACAAATTGAACAGAATGAGAGTACGTTCTCATTTATGTCCGTTTTTGAACGTTTATATAGGGCGGTTATTCCAAATGTCAGATTGGATGGAATGATACGTTTATTCATCAAGAAATTTAATTTCCTTGACAATGCAGCCTGTGCAGTGGCATTAAATAAAAAGTCCCTATTCGAATGTACGACATTTATCGATTTTGTTAGAAATCGCCAAAGTCAATCAAAACAGAAATTAATTAATTCTGAAAAACCAACACAAAAAAGGGTGAGTTTTTGTGAAAAACCAACAGTGTCTCCCAGATCCAAATATTTTTGTGACAAAATTTATGAAATTCGCAGGAAATTTCATGTGAATTATAAGTCATACACCCCCCCTCTTTCCTTGTCACCTTCAATGAAAGAGAAAATTGTCACAAAATCTGATACCGATTATCTCAGACAAGCGATTTGTAAAAGCCCTGAAAGACAGAAACAGGTGTCTTGTGCGGATTCTCTCCCCTGGTCACTAGTGAAAGAAAAAAAGTCGTCCAGAGAATTTGATAGGCAGCGACAGCTGGGTGGTTTTCCAGAGAAAGATATTTTTCCTCATTTAAGGAAAAAAATTGAGTTACAAAATAACTTCAATTCCAATTTTCTGGAAATTACTGTAATAAATCGAATCTTGCAAAAATTGAGGTTTGGTTTTTAGCTGGATAAAAGGGGATTTCTGGATAAATTAATTTTGCTATTTGATAATCATAATTTTTCATATACAGTGAATATATTTATATATTAGAGGTAGTGATAGTAAATCAAGGTCATATTTTCATTTAAGTCAAATGATAGTTTAATGTTATAAATTAATAATTTGATCTCTGTATATGAATAATAATATTTAAAATAAAATAATAAGAGAAAGTAACGGATTTTAAGTGTTTCATTTTTATCATAAATATGATAATAATTTTATTCTTTTATTTCCCTCAGAATTTATCAGTAAAACAGATTGATGAAGTATTAACTTTTTATTTTTACATATGTTCTTGTCCTCAATCAGGTAACATATATTTTCTTGTGTAAGGTTAATTCGCGAAAGCATGATTGGATAATAATTATTACTTTCTCAGGTACCAATGGTCAGAGAAGTATACTTGAACGTTTTTTTTTATGAATATATATATCTCCTTTAGAGTTATTAGAAATGTAATCTGAGCTTTGGAATGTAGTAAAACTGCTTGCTGTCTTGGAATGGTGTTCCTTGCACGTGACCAGAGCATGACTTGATACTAAAAGCTAAAAATAAATGTTTGTTCCATGGTCATATGTACAGTGTGTAATACATTGGAATTTGTTTTTTTCGAGAAGTACTTCAAATTAGTAACATAATCTTTGAAATGCGCATAGAATAATGGGGAATACAGGGATTTGAGTCCGTCAATGTTTTTATGTGAAAGTATGTTACAGTCTTGTGTGCATAGATGTGTCAATGAATGATTGATTGTTTGAGCAGCTGCTAAAGTCAAAGTATTTGGATCCAGAGAGAAAAAAAAAAAAAAAAGAGAATTTTTGTTTTAACTTAGAAGTTATAAGATATGTATGTATACTATATAGAATAAATAAGTTATAGTACATAAGGAATTTATACAAGATATATATTTTAATTCTTAGACATATTTCTTTAGTATAGAGATATTAGGATTTTTTATTAAGGGTTTATTCTGAATAGTTACATTCTAGAATAAGGTTATAACGTTTTGATTTTCTTATATCTTTTTGTGTTAGTCACTTCTTTTACTGATACACAGATTGGTAATCATTTTTTCTTTTCAAATATGGAAGTGATATTGATAATATGGTCTTGAAGATATACCACACAAATTTTAATTTAATTTAATCTAAACATATTAATTTTTATAATATCATATTTCATGATATTGAAAGGGGGAGGTTTGGTCTCAATCACACACATTTATATTTGATAAATATATGTGTTTACAGGATACTTTAATAATTAATATTTCAAGTACAAAGGAAGAATTGGAAAAAAAAATATATATTTGAAGTATATCATAATGCATTTATATACTAAGAGAAGTGTATTATTTGCAAGGTTACATGACTTAATTATTTTTATTGGTTATTGATAGGCTTGGTAATTTTATAAGATACTGGTAACATTAAGGTTATGTATTATTAAAGACATAGGTGTTATATACATAGAAGGCCTTATTTTTATTTCAAGTTTTATTTTTATTCCGATTTTCATTTTTCTTTTTATTCCTATTTTTTATATTAATTGTTATTTTAATATTCACATTTTTAAATTAAAATCTTAATTCTACAATTTTTATTTTTTCTTCAGATTTTAAATATCTCAATTGAGAAAACACTTCAATATTTAGTTCAGTAATATCTAATATAAGAATATTACTTTATTAAATATGAATCATATGAAAAGGGGAAAAGTTCCATTTTTTTTTGGGAAGAAAAGATACTTCCTTCATCAATACATACAATTGTTTACTTTCTGGTAATACATTATTTTTATATTAGTATGTTAACACATTAAGGGTGAAATATTACTTATAGTTACACATTTTCTTATAGTAGGTTATTTAATAAATAATAGACAAATCAAATAAATTAAATTAGAGTAATAAAGATGGAAGATTAAGGTACATCTAGGTTTACCTTCCTATATTTACAAATAATATATATTATATTTTTAATCAATAATAATTTATAATAGGTATTATTGTGTTTTGATGGTATCATCCAGTCTTTTCTAAAAGGTTATTTGCTTTGGTTTATAATTTACAAATGATCTAACTAAATAAGCCACATTGTTGCCTTTCATATTTATAATATGATACATGTTATAGGTACACATTATATTGTTTCATACTTTATATTATATTTTGGTTACATTCAACACATTGCCACCTATGGGTTTGGAAGGGTAATGCACCAATGACAAAAAAGGTCATTACACGAAAATACTATTGTCTATACCATTATGCAATATTTTATCATTCTGAGTATCAATTATATTAATACTTTTACGATAATAATAATAATGACATGGTATTATAGTATTAGAGTTATGGTACGCTGTGACATTTATTAGTGATAGTTATTGCCATATTTGGTATCTAGATTAGGGAATGAATCAGTCTTCAATCAAGATTAGAGAAGATAAAAAGACTTTATATTTTTTCCTAAAGTTAAAAGGGATTTTGCAAAAAGGTCCAAAAGGTAACGTCTCAAATAAGACTGTGTAACATACAAAATACACTTACTGTGCTTGCATCTCAGAAACACAATAGTCCTATGATTTCAGGATGGACAATGACACATGGTCTGTGCATTAAGACCTCCCTAAAGTTACTAAGAAGAGCAATGACGTGTTAAAGTTAACCCCTGTCGTGCTGACCAAGAACGTCTTAACATCTGTTATTCAACAACAGGCAGCATGGAGGATAAAAGGTGACTAATGTAAATTGCACTGCACAGACATCAAAGACTTTTGCTATTCTTCTTCTACACTCATGAACTGTGGTTTATCAACATTGGCTATGGACTTTGTAATAAAGAATAAAGTTTATGGACTTTGATCTAACAATGATAAACGCAATACGGGACTGTACTAAATCGGTAACCATTCATTTTTATCAAAGGATTTATTTCTAAGAGACTGTGTTTATGCCGGATTACATCGGAGATAAGAAGACATCAACTCAGAGGACATCATATGGTGACCGGATTTGGTTTTTGCATTTCTTTTTAGGTCTAGCGAAGTATAGTTATATACATTTTTATATGATTGATCAGTCACAGCCTGTCATAACAGGAATCCACATTATTATATTATTGAATTTACAAATTAATTATTCTTCATCATTATTATTGATATTAATCCATTATCGCCAAATAAGGAAAGAAGATTTGTTGTTTTAATGATGTATTAATTAATTTTCGGGGTTGCTCCACCCACTTCAAGGGGGAATTGTAAAATGATTGAAATTAATACATCAAGTTATCAAATATTTCATAGTAAGATATATACGTTCATAGTTCTGTTTATGTTGGAGGGATATATTTAAATCCTTCCCGAAGCTTCTCGAAGCTTCTAGAAGCTTACGTAATATGGAACTATATTCAACTGTGTTACACTAGAATGCCCTATATGGTTTGAACAGCTGGTATATAATACACGATGGAGGGGGCTACTGGGCGCGCTCCTCCACACTGCCTGCGGTAAGAAGACTCCAGTGCTGCAAGATATGACACGCTGTCCAGCTTAAGAGATGACATCCCCAGCATTGCCGTTCAGGAATCAAAGAAAGTTGGGTAAAGACTTCCCATTGATTATTATGGACTAAATGAACTCTTATTTTTGTGAAGCTATCAAAGTATATTATTTTTCCTTTCTGTAACTGAACCCTGGCAACCATTTTTAAATAGATAAAATACATTTATTTTTTACATCTTTGGAAGTTCTTTCTTTCATGCGGCTTTACGTATTTGAAGAAAAATATATTTAAGAGTATATTTTTTAACAGAAGGAGAGGAGCAGTATGAAGAGTTATGAACTTTGGGGGACAGTAAGGTAAGTGGGAGCAAAGGGGGGAAATATGGATAAGTGAAAGCATAGAGGGGGCTGTGGAGACACGGGGCTCAGTGGGTGCTCTCGTCCGCTAAAACCCGCCGCCTTTAGAAAGACAGCGTGGCTCAGGGCTCATCCCAACTGAACGCCGACCTCCTTAACCGTGGGCGTAACACTACTTAGACAACACAGGGTGAGGGAACCACAATAATTAGACTTTATTGGATCCCCAAAATATTAACGGCACATAACCAACAAAACACACAAATGTAACAGGCAACAGCGTCTCACCCTTCCGCTGGCTCACCAGGGATTTAGAATGTCCTTGCCTCAGAGCTTCCAAGGGCCACTTACTCCAATCCAGCAGCACCCCGCTTTCGGCGGGCACTCACCGAGATAGGAATAGCGCCAGATTTAGGAAGCTGTGTGAGGTCTGCAAAGTCTGTAACAGGTGACTGAACTGTCCCAACCTGAGTGTCCTCCTTAGTAGTCCTGGTATGATGTTACAATCCTGGCAGCCGGAGTCGAAATCCCTAGGCTGTGGATGTGGTCTCCAACCGGAACCGGAGTCCCTAGATTGAAGCCATAAGATATCCTGATCCTCTAGTCAGCTCCAAAGAGTTTAGACTGGATCCATCAGCATCCATCAACCTGGTGGCTTAAAGAAGTCCCTTTTTATAGCCACAGCCTTCCACTTAGATACACTGCGTCCTCATCGATTGGTTGGACAAGAGCACCTCTCCCATTGGATGAATCTCAAGCTGTATGGACAATGTTCATCCAAATGATGTCTACAGAAAGACTGAAGATATCTACATGGAGTCTGCAAGTCACAGACTCGACAATGGCTACTAAGGTAATCACATTAGCAATACACAACTACAATACAATGGTTACTGGAAAAGTCTGGAGAACAATACGTCTGGCTTTTAGTGGCCAACACAATTACATTGAGTCAACAAGGGTCTTGTAAAAACAATGAGGGACTTCTCCCCTGTCTATAAACAATCTATCATGCTGTCTGGCTGAATTTTAAGAAACTTTAACCCATGAGAGTCCATGTCGTCACAGGGGCTTTATGGATAAATGGGAGCATAGAGTGGGGAGTATGGATAAGTGGGAGCATAGAGTGGGAAGTATGGATAAGTGGGAGCATAGAGGGGGCAGTATGGAAAACTGGGAGCATAGAGGGGCAGTATAGAAAAGTGGGAGCATAGAGGGGGCAGTATGGGTAAGAGGGAGAAGAGGGAGGATAAAGGAGCAGTATGGGTAAGTGGGAGCATAGAGTGGGCAGTATGGAAAAGTGGGAGCATAGCGTGGGCAGTATGAATAAGTGCGAGCATAGGGGGGCAGTATGGATAAGTGGGAACAGAGGAGGAACACTAGTGAGAGTTGAGGGGGGACAGTATGGTGAGGTAAATCTGATGTTTTCTGGTAACACCCTTACCATTGCTAAAGAAGCCTCTCATTGAATTTTGTACTCATTTAATGTGTGTATGTGCATGTGATGTAGGGTGAGTGTGATAATATACTCAACTACCGCTGCTTTCAATGTCCAGCACCGGCCTCCTCTTCTTAGTGACGTCACCCCTCTCCAGACTCTCCTGTGTCCAGCGCTGGCCTCCTCTTCTTAGTGACGTCACCCTCTCCAGACTCTTCGGTGTCCTTCGCCAGCCTCCTCTTCTTAGTGACGTCACCCCTCTCCAGACTCTCCAATGTCAAGCATGTTAGCACTCCCCTGTGAACACTCCTGTGTCTTTATAGGATTTTGAATACAACAATGGCAGAGATTGGTGGAGGGCAGCCCCGGATCAAACTCTGCACCAGATCACATTGGACTATAGTTACAGCACTTCGCCGGAGCACCATCAAGATTTCTCACGAGCTGCGCCTATGCTCTGGAACACACTACCAAGAGAAATCCGATTAATTCCCAACATCCACACCTTTAAGCGGGCCCTAAAAACGCATTTCTTTAGACTAGCCTATCAACTCACTGCCCTCATCTAATCTAGTCCCTTTCTGCCCTTCAAAAAATGTACTTCCAGTTCTCGTCCCCTGTATCTGTATAAATTCTCACCGACGGGTTCATGCAGCTGCTTTTGAATACCCTATTAAATCGATGGCTGGACCATATATGACAAGCTTTTCTCCCCCCCCATTCACCTTTTGTGTCTCCCCTATTTCCTCATAGACTGTAAGCTTACGAGCAGGGCCCTCACTCCTCCTGGTATATTAATTTTGTATTGTCTCATATTGTCTGTACATGTCCCCTCTTAATTGTAAAGCGCTGCAAAATATGTTGGCACTATAAAAATAAAACTTATTATTATTATTATTTATCTCTCTATATATACACACACACACATTATGTTCACTATGATAGCGCCCAATAATCACTAGTAGCAAAAGTAGCCGTATTCTCGTCCATCAATAGTCAGTTGCGAATTCTCTTCAAGATTGGTGGGAGTGGAGTGTTTGTTCCTGTCAACTTGGTGGCAGCAGTGCGATATCTGCTTGGTCTCCCTGAATGTTTACAGACAGCCCCTTTGTTCCTCTTACCCAATGGATGCAAGTGTAATGTGTGCACACAATAAATTATTTATTCACTTAGTTGGATCATATAGTTGTTGTTGCCAGATGCTATAGTTGTTGTTGCCAGATGCTATAGTTGTTGTTGCCAGATGCTATAGTTGTTGTTGCCAGATGCTATAGTTGTTGTTGCCAGATGCTATAGTTGTTGTTGCCAGATGCTATAGTTGTTGTTGCCAGATGCTATAGTTGTTGTTGCCAGATGCTATAGTTGTTGTTGCCAGATGCTATAGTTGTTGTTGCCAGATGCTATAGTTGTTGTTGCCAGATGCTATAGTTGTTGTTGCCAGATGCTATAGTTGTTGTTGCCAGATGCTATAGTTGTTGTTGCCAGATGCTATAGTTGTTGTTGCCAGATGCTATAGTTGTTGTTGCCAGATGCTATAGTTGTTGTTGCCAGATGCTATAGTTGTTGTTGCCAGATGCTATAGTTGTTGTTGCCAGATGCTATAGTTGTTGTTGCCAGATGCTATAGTTGTTGTTGCCAGATGCTATAGTTGTTGTTGCCAGATGCTATAGTTGTTGTTGCCAGATGCTATAGTTGTTGTTGCCAGATGCTATAGTTGTTGTTGCCAGATGCTATAGTTGTTGTTGCCAGATGCTATAGTTGTTGTTGCCAGATGCTATAGTTGTTGTTGCCAGATGCTATAGTTGTTGTTGCCAGATGCTATAGTTGTTGTTGCCAGATGCTATAGTTGTTGTTGCCAGATGCTATAGTTGTTGTTGCCAGATGCTATAGTTGTTGTTGCCAGATGCTATAGTTGTTGTTGCCAGATGCTATAGTTGTTGTTGCCAGATGCTATAGTTGTTGTTGCCAGATGCTATAGTTGTTGTTGCCAGATGCTATAGTTGTTGTTGCCAGATGCTATAGTTGTTGTTGCCAGATGCTATAGTTGTTGTTGCCAGATGCTATAGTTGTTGTTGCCAGATGCTATAGTTGTTGTTGCCAGATGTTAGTCCTATATAGCGTGGAGATAACAAACAATAATGTTTAAGGGCAATCTATTCACAATATTGAAGATCTATTCTGGAAAGACCATCTGCAGCAGCCCTCTTCACCTAAACACAGCTCCCTGGCTCCCACATGGGTAATGGCGACCAGTGTAATTTTGGATCTTTAAGCAGCACTGGTTTGACTTTGTGAGCACGATTAGGGATTATAACAGGAACATCTATGCATATATGTATTGAGACACTGCTCTGCTAAGTGATTATAATCTGTTTTGTATTTACATGGCATGTTTTGTATGCAATTTATGCGTATGTATATTGAGACATTCCTCTGCCAAACCATTGCCGACTTTGCATACAATGTATGCATATTGAAATACTGCAAAACGACTGCTGATTTGTCCTGTATTTGCATAGCATGTTTTGTATACAATTTATATTATGTAATTGCCTATGCACTCACTCATGCACTTTAAATATTTTCTATGCTCCCACTTAGTATTAGCCTAACAGGAAGTGGCATGTGGATACCATATAAAGTGTGTAAGAGTATGCACATTACTGTGGTACTATATGCCTTTCCAGTGTGGATCTAGAAGTATATATAATGTTGCCCATTTACTATTAGCTGTGCTACCTGTGAAGAAGGCCCCTATGTTTTCCCTGTATCCATGTACTCTACCGTTAAAAAAATAATGTTTCATGTATGGACAATTTTACAGATAATCTGTTTTTAAACACTAAAATAAAAGGTACTGTCACACATAACAAGATCGCTAGCGAGATCGCAGCTGAGTCACGGTTTCCGTGACGCAGTAGCGGTCCCGTTAGCGATCTCGTTATGTGTGACACCTACCAGCGATCAGGCCCCTGCTGTGAGATCTCTAGTCATTGCAGAATGGTTCAGGCCATTTTCTTCAAAGGCGATGTCCTACTGGGCAGGACACATCGCTGTGTTTGACACTGTGTGACAGGATCACAGTGACTGCAGAGATCGTTATATACAGGTCGCCACTGCGACCTGTATTGTTCCTGCATCGCTGGTAAGATCTGACTGTGTGACATCTCACCAGCAACCTCCCAGCGACTTACCTGCGATCCCTATCAGGCCGCATCATTTTCAGGATCGCAGGTAAGTCGTTGTGTGTGACTGGGCCTTAAGTTATAATAAAATTGATTGCACTTTTGTAAAAAACAAATTCGGTGTAATGGCTCTAGTTTTTTGGATAATATCTGCTCTAAGTGTATCTAGGACCTGATCTGCATTTTCTGGTGGTTACCACTATACATTGAATTCAGCTTCATATTGGATCACTGGTGGTGTCTGACCCCCACTAATGTGATATAGATGACTTATACCAAGTATAGTTAATCAATATCTTGTGATGTTTAAGGACATCAGACCTGGGGATATACATGTACAGAAAGAATCTTGTATACTCACCGCTTTAGATGTTGCCGAGGCAACAGATCCCGGAGAAAAAGCGGCATAGCCTGAAAATATAAACAAGGTAACAAGATATTTCCAGATCTACTGTGATAATGAATAACTCAATTACTGTACAAATGTGTGCGGAAGGCGCATGACATATGGGGGGTCTCCTGAACTCTTAGTACAGTAGATAAGTAGCACGGGTTATAGTCTGTGCTGAGGTCACTGTCTGTATGAATGGAAGTGCCTGGTAATGCAACTCGCACCATTCAAGTGAATAAAACTACCATCGATTAACCCCTTACTGATATCCACCATTCATGTACAGTGTAAGTCAGTAGTGGGTGTATATTTACTATATACAGCTATACTGTGGTATTGCTGTAAAGGAGTGTGTGTAGTAACACAATAATTATATACAAATACTACAGTTTATACAGGTAGATAAAAAGTATGAAAATATGTATATAGTGGACATAGGTTGTTAGTAGACCAATTGGTAAGGAAAAAAAGGGAGATACGCAGAAAAAAAACTGGTGATAAGTCATATATATATATATATATATATATATATAATGACTTATGTGTAAATACTTTATGAAACAATATAGGTTACACCAGTGCACATGGTTGTGCTTTCAGCAGGGAAAACAGGCATGTCACACTAAAGCCCACTTTACACGTTGCAATTAGTTGTACAATCGCATTTGCGATGTGACACGCCCAGGTTGCATACGGGATCTTATGAGATTGCATGTAGGTCGTTCATTTGCTGTCACACGAGCGTTAGTAGTCTATGTTAAATTGATCAATTTTGTGTGCGATCCTTTAGATCATGTGTTCTGTGACGTATGCATTGGGCACCTTTTTTTTTTATTGACTTGCCAAGCGTGTGTAATGTGTAGGGATGCGTTTTTACTATGTCATCTGCCATTCAGCTCTGCTACATGGCCGCTGACAGCAGACACAGCCAGCCATGTAGCAGAGCTGAATGGCAGGTGACAGCAGACACAGACAGAGCCGCACTGTCAGGGTATGTGCGCACGTTGCTTTTTACCTGCTTTTTCTTCTGCGCTGTTTAATGCCAAAATGGATTTGTTCTTCTATTCAAGCAAAGTCTATGGGAATTTGGGTTTCTTGTTCACACTATGTTGTTCAAAATGCTGCCTTTTTGTGGCAGAACTTTGGTCAAAAACTCAGCTTTTCAAAGAAGCAACATGTCAATTGTTTTTGCCATTTGGGTTTTGCACTGCAAAGCTGAGTTTTTGACCAAAGTTCTGCCACAAAAAGGCAGCATTTTGAACAACATAGTGTGAACAAGAAACCCAAATTCCCATAGACTTTGCTTGAATAGAAGAACACATCCATTTTGGCATTAAACAGCGCAGAAGAAAAAGCAGCAAAAAAGCAGGTAAAAAGCAGGTAAAAAGCAACGTGCGCACATACCCTCAGAATGAACTCGGGTGAACTTCACCCGACTTCATTGTCATGCTGCGGCTCTGTCTGTGTCGCGCTCTGATTAGCGGTCACCTGTGAAGGACTCACCGGTGACCGCTAAACTCCTGAGTAACTGAATTGAGCAGCCCTCTCTCATACTCACCAATCCCCGGCACTGCACGGCGTTCACACTGCTCCGGCGGCTTTTACTGTTTTGAAAAAGCCGGCCGCCCATTAAACAATCTCGTATTCCCTGCTTTCCCCGCCCACCGGCGCCTATGATTGGTTACAGTGAGACACGCCCCCACGCTGAGTGACAGGTGTCACACTGCACCCAATCACAGCAGCCGGTGGGCGTGTCTATACTGTGTAGTGAAATAAATAATTAAATAATTTAAAAAAAACGGCGTGCGGTCCCCCCCAATTTTAAAACCAGCCAGATAAAGCCATACGGCTGAAGGCTGGTATTCTCAGGATGGGGAGCTCCACGTTATGGGGAGCCCCCCAGCCTAACAATATCAGCCAACAGCCGCCCAGAATTGCCGCATACATTATATGCGACAGTTCTGGGACTGTACCCGGCTCTTCCCGATTTGCCCTGGTGCGTTGGCAAATCGGGGTAATAAGGAGTTATTGGCAGCCCATAGCTGCCAATAAGTCCTAGATCAATCATGTCAGGCGTCTATGAGACACCTTCCATGATTAATCTGTAAATTACAGTAAATAAACACACACACCTGAAAAATCCTTTATTAGAAATAAAAAACACAAACATATACCCTGGTTCACCACTTTAATCAGCCCCAAAAAGCCCTCCATGTCCGGCGTAATCCAGGATGGTCCAGCGTCGCTTCCAGCGCTGCTGCATGGAGGTGACCGGAGCTGCAGAAGACACAGCCGCTCCGATCACCTCCACGCAGCTAATGAAGACAGCCGTGCGATCAGCTGAGCTGTCACTGAGGTTACCCGCGGCCACCGCTGGATCCAGTGACAGCGGGTAACCTCAGTGACAGCTCAGCTGATCGCACGGCTGTCTTCATTAGCTGCGTGGAGGTGATCGGAGCGGCTGTGTCTTCTGCAGCTCCGGTCACCTCCATGCAGCAGCGCTGGAAGCGACGCTGGACCATCCTGGATTACGCCGGACATGGAGGGCTTTTTGGGGCTGATTAAAGTGGTGAACCAGGGTATATGTTTGTGTTTTTTATTTCTAATAAAGGATTTTTCAGGTGTGTGTGTTTATTTACTGTAATTTACAGATTAATCATGGAAGGTGTCTCATAGACGCCTGACATGATTGATCTAGGACTTATTGGCAGCTATGGGCTGCCAATAACTCCTTATTACCCCGATTTGCCAACGCACCAGGGCAAATCGGGAAGAGCCGGGTACAGTCCCAGAACTGTCGCATATAATGTATGCGGCAATTCTGGGCGGCTGTTGGCTGATATTGTTAGGCTGGGGGGCTCCCCATAACGTGGAGCTCCCCATCCTGAGAATACCAGCCTTCAGTCGTATGGCTTTATCTGGCTGGTTTTAAAATTGGGGGGGGACCGCACGCCGTTTTTTTTAATTATTTAATTATTTATTTCACTACACAGTATAGACACGCCCACCGGCTGCTGTGATTGGGTGCAGTGTGACACCTGTCACTCAGCGTGGGGGCGTGTCTCACTGTAATCAATCATAGGCGCCGGTGGGCGGGGAAAGCAGGGAATACGAGATTGTTTAATGGGCGGCCGGCTTTTTCAAAACAGTAAAAGCCGCCGGAGCAGTGTGAACGCTGTGCAGAGCCGCGCCGGAGATCGGTGAGTATGAGAGAGGGGGTAAGAGGGATAGCCTGACATGGACAGAGAGAGAGGGACAGAGATAGTGACCGACTGACAGAGATTAGTGAATGACAGACATTGTGAGGCGCTTCAGAACGCAGCTTTTCAGCTGCGCTCTGAAGCGGACCTTTTTTAGGCTGCGGTGCAGAGCGCACACCTGCGCACATAGCATCAGACACCAAAATCGTATGAGGGATGTCACACGTTACAATTGACTAGGTTCGTGCAACAAAACGCTCAATTCTAGAGAAAGATACGATGTGTTTGCGATCAACGGTTTTGCATTCAATCCTGATCGCACAAAGATGTCACACGCAGATACCTCACAAACGATGCCGGATGTGCGTCACTTACAACTTGACCCCAACGACGGATTGTGAGATATATTGAAGCGTGTGTAGCGGGCTTAAGGGGTAATGGAGGACTCACAATTCACATGGGTATAGTAAGATTATATCCATCAATATAATGCAAAAAAAGTGTCAGGAAGATGAAATAAGAAAGTAATCAAGTAGAACAATGAAGCTAGAAAATACTACTTATGGTAGAGCAGTCACATAAATAGTAGATGCACTGCAGAGATGATAATATACATATATGGATCAACATTTAAACAACTAGTAAAATAGAAGAGAGTATAATGGGAAATAAAACTGATGATAATAAGTATAAAGAACAGGCATTGCACGGGAAAGTGACAGTGCATTAGAATGGATCATGACCCCCATGGTACTGTGCTGAAGGGTCCCTGGTAATAGTAAAGTGAAGATTGTAAGTCACGTAATAGTTTGGTAAAGGGTGTCTGGTGACAGTGAGATCCTGTAGCGTGAGACGCCCAACCCCAATGAGCATTTCGTCTAACCTCCTGGGGGTGCTGTCACTAGGGGTTAGGGAGGGGGTTTCAAAAAGACAAATGTGGTCAGTGAGATGAGGGTGCAGCATGTGGTGACGTATGCTTGGATCGTGACTTCCAGGGGAACATGGACATCTGCATCACATGAATGCAGAGCCGCAAAGAGTTTACAATGCAGGGAACATGGGAAAATACAGAGAGCCGGGAACCAGCCGGACACAACCCGCGCATGCGTAATGCCAGGCACTCAAAATTGGATGTGTGGATGTATAAGGGTAGTTGACATAAGAAGAGGCCACAAGGTGGCAGCATCTCATCGTAACTGACAGAAGACTGAACAGTATATTCGGCCAGCATTAGTGGAAACTTCCACAAGATGACAATAAGAGTGAGAATAGGCAAATGTCAATGCAGGTTTTATATAGAAAATGCAGAAGTGTGGCAGGAAGAAAAAAAAAAAATGAAAAAAAAAAGTAGAAAGAGTATGAGGAATATAAAGTATTGTGTGCATGATGGGTGTAACAGGTAAATGTGTGCACAATATAAAAGGATATCCCAATGATCTCACATGGGGACTATATGGGTGACAAAAAATAACCCCTAAATGGCCGCTCTGTGTGGTCAGATATACACAGTAATAAGCAATCATCTAGAAGGTTTGTTCAGTAAATCTCTGCTCTTACCCGGTGATGCGGCCGCTGTTCTCCGCTTTATCCTTAGTCTCATCCCTATAGTACATGAAACATATATCATCTCATGTCAATGTGCAAGTAACGGAGGAGATTAGGATTAGTAAGAGGGGGGTTTTCAAGAAAACGACAGACATAATATATTCCTCATTTTCTCCATCCAACACAAATACTTTTGTGACAAACTTTGGACATTTCCTACATCACAGCTAAAGGGGTTTCCAAGATCGACTATTGATAACCAATTATGCCACCAATATTAGGGCAGCAGATATCCAAATCCCCATGGACACCCCTCTGATTAGCTAACACTGACTTTTACTTAGTAGCAACCATGCAGGGTCCACAAATTAATAGAATACAATAATGCCTCATTCAGATGTTGGAAATGGTTTTTACAAAGCTTTATATTAACTTCTGAGATACCAGATATGTTATTATTAAGCTGAACCACAAGAAACAGCCAGGTGAATAGTGGTTGAATAAACGGCTTCCTTTTTTGAGCAACCCGGTGAGTGCCTTTCGGTTCTTTCTTCTTGGACCCCCAGTGGTCTGATTTACCTTGGCTGGTTTTAAAAACTAAAAGGGGATCCCAGTTTGTTTTGTTTTTTTTTCAATTAAAAATAGATTGTTGGGTTCCCCCCCTATTTTTAGAACCACCCAAGGTAAACCTGACCGCTTAAGGTTGGTATTGTCAGGTTGGGAAGGGCCATGGTTATTGGTCCGTCCCAGCCTAAAAATACCACCCCGCAGCTGCTCCAGAACGGACATCCATTAATACATGGGGTTGATGATAGCTGGTGGCTCCCAGAGTGCCCTCTGCCCTGTGTGAGCTGCCAACTCTGACATCATAGTATCATAGTATCATAGTTTTTAAGGTTGAAGGGAGACTCTAAGTCCATCTAGTTCAACCCGTAGCCTAACATGTTGATCCAGAGGAAGGCAAAAAAACCCCCAATGTGGCAAACAAGTTCCAATGGGGAAAAATTTCCTTCTTGACTCCACATCCGGCAATCAGACTAGTTCCCTGGATCAATACCCTGTCATAAAATCTAATATACATAACTGGTAATATTAAATTTTTCAAGAAAGGCATCCAGGCTCTGCTTAAATGTTAGTAGTGAATCACTCATTACAACATCATGCGGCAGAGAGTTCCATAGTCTCACTGCTCGTACAGTAAAGAATCCTCGTCTGCGATTATGATTAAACCTTCTTTCCTCAAGACGTAGCGGATGCCCCCGTGTTCCAGTCGCAGGCCTAGGTGTAAAAAGATCTTTGGAAAGGTCTCTGTACTGTCCCCTCATATATTTATACATTGTGATTAGATCCCCCCTAAGCCTTCGTTTTTCCAAACTAAATAACCCCAAGTTTAATAACCTATCTTGGTATTGCAGCCCACCCATTCCTCTAATAATCTTGGTCGCTCTTCTCTGCACCCTCTCCAGTTCAGCTATGTCCTTCTTATATATCGGTGACCAGAATTGTACACAGTATTCTAAGTGCGGTCGCACTAGTGACTTGTACAGGGGTAGAACTATATTTTTTTCATGAACACTTATACCTCTTTTAATACATCCCATTATTTTATTAGCCCTGGCAGCAGCTGCCTGACACTGTCCACTAAAGTGAAGTTTACCATCCACCCATACACCCAAGTCTTTTTCTGTGTCTGTTTTACCCAGTGTTCTACAATTAAGTACATAATCATAAATGTTATTTCCTCTACCCAAGTGCATGACCTTACATTTATCTACATTAAACTTCAATTGCCACTTCTCAGCCCAATCCTCCAATTTACATAAATCTCCCTGTAATATAAAATTATCCTCCTCTGTATTGATTACCCTGCAGAGTTTAGTATCATCTGCAAATATTGAAATTCTACTCTGCATGCCCCCAACAAGGTCATTTATAAATATGTTGAAAAGAAGCGGGCCCAATACTGACCCCTGTGGTACCCCACTATGAACTGAGACCCAGTCCGAGTACGTACCATTAATAACCACCCTTTGTTTCCTATCACTGAGCCAGTTTTTAACCCAGTTACACATATTTTCCCCTATCCCCATTATTCTCATTTTATGTACCAACCTTTTGTGTGGCACCGTATCAAAAGCTTTTGAAAAGTCCATATACACAACATCCACTGCATTTCCCTGGTCCAGACTTGAACTTACCTCTTCATAGAAGCTGATCAAATTAGTTTGACAGGATCGATCCCTCATAAACCCATGTTGATACTCTGTCATAAGGTTATTTTTCTTGAGATACTCCAGTATAGCATCTCTCAAGAAACCCTCAAGGATTTTACCAACCGTAGAGGTTAAACTTACCGGCCTATAATTTCCCGGCTCAGTTTTTGTCCCCTTTTTGAATATTGGCACCACATTTGCTATGCGCCAGTCCTGCGGTACCGACCCTGTTATTAAGGAATCTGAGAAGATTAAAAATAATGGTCTATCTATCACAGAACTCAATTCCTGTAGTACTCTGGGGTGTATGCCATCCGGGCCCGGAGATTTGTCAACCTTAGTGATTTCGAGGCGGCGGCGTACTTCCTGCTGGGTTAAGCAGGTAATATTCAAGGGTGAATTTATGGTATCACTGGTCATGTCATCTGCCATGGCATTTTCTTGTATAAAAACCGTAGAAAAAAAGTCATTCAGCAGGTTGGCTTTACCCTCATCCCCTTCCACCAAGACTATTTTTAAGGGGGCCAACACTATCGCTTTTCAGTTTTTTACTGTTTATGTAGTTAAAGAATATTTTAGGATTATTTTTACTTTCTCTCGCAATGAGTCTCTCTGTCTCAAACTTAGCTAACTTAATTTGCTTTTTACATATTTTATTTAATTTTCTATAATTATATAATGCCTCATCACTACCTACCCTCTTTAATTCTTTTAAGGCTTTCTGTTTTTCTTTTATTGCTTCCCTTACAGCTCTATTTAGCCATAGGAGTTTCCTCCTATTTCTAGCATGTTTGTTCCCATAGGGTATATTTTCTGCACAAGCCCTATTCAGGATGCTCATAAAAGTCTCCCATTTGCTTTGTGTACTTTTATTACTTAGTACATCATCCCAGTTTATTGCACTAAGATCATCTCTCAACCGTTTAAAATTTGCTTTCCTGAAGTTTAGTGTCCTTGTAGCCCCTCTACTAGACATCTTACTAAAGAATACATGAAAACTTATTATTTTGTGATCACTATTCCCCAAGTAACCCCCAACTTGTATATTTGATATGCGGTCTGGCCTATTGGTTAGTACAAGGTCTAGTAGTGCTCCCCCTCTTGTGGGGTCCTGTACCATTTGTGAAAGGTAATTATCTTTCATTGTTATCAAAAATCTATTTCCTTTGCTGGAACTGCAAGTTTCTGTTCCCCAATTTATATCAGGATAGTTAAAGTCCCCCATAATAATTACCTCTCCGAGACTCGCTGCTTTATCAATTTGCTTTATGAGGAGATTCTCTACCTCTTCCATAATATTCGGCGTCTTATAACACACCCCTATCAGTATTTTATTATTCATTCTCCCCCCCCTCATCTCCACCCATAGGGACTCTACATTCTCAGTACCCTCACATATGTTGTCACGCAGGATGGGTTTTAAGGATGATTTTACATATAGACACACACCTCCCCCTCGCTTATTTGTACGGTCATTCCTGAATAGGCTATAACCCTGTAAATTAACAGCCCAGTCATAGCTCTCATCCAGCCATGTCTCTGATATCCCCACTATATCATAATTTTCTTCCAACAATATTAATTCTAATTCCTCCACCTTATTTGTGAGGCTTCGGGCATTAGCGTACATGCACGTTACGTATGACTCTGTACCTGTATTCCTGCTTACTGTATTAACTGTCCTAACCCTTCCCCCCGTACCACCCCCAATTTCATTACTTGTGCCCTGGTCACTATCTGCACTACATTCCCCTTCTATAAAGTGAATACCCTCGCCCCCCATTCCTAGTTTAAACACTCCTCCAACCTTCTAGCCATTTTCTGCCCCAGCAGAGCTGCACCTTCCCCATTAAGATGCAGCCCATCCCTAGCATAGAATCTGTAGCTAACTGAAAAGTCGGCCCAATTCTCCAGGAACCCAAAACCCTCTTTCCTACACCAATTCCTGAGCCACCTGTTAACCTCCCTGATCTCTCTTTGCCTCTCTGGTGTGGCTCGTGGCACAGGTAGTATTTCCGAAAATACCACCTTTGAGGTCCATGCTTTAAGCTTACAACCTAATTCCCTGAAATCATCTTTAAGGACCTTCCACCTACCTCTAACTTTGTCATTTGTGCCAATGTGTACAATGACCGCTGGGTCCTCCCCAGCCCCTCCCAGTAATCTATCAACCCGATCAGCGATGTGCCGAACTCGAGCGCCAGGAAGACAACACACTGTTCGGCGATCCCTGTCTTTGTGACAGATTGCCCTATCTGTCCCCCTAATAATTGAGTCCCCCACTACCAGTACCTGTCTTGCCTGCCCTGCACTCCTATTCCCCCCCTTACTGGAGCAGACACTCCTCTGGCGTTCAGAGGTCATGCCTTGCTGCAGCAATGCTACCCCTGTAATGACATCCCCCTCATCTGCCAAGTTTGCAAACCTATTGGGGTGTGTCAGTTCAGGACTAGCCTTCCTAGCACTTTTCCCTTTACCCCCCTTTCTAACTGTCACCCAGCTACCTACCTCACCGTTCTGCCGCTCCCTACTACGATCCTCCCCCACATCTGACCCAGCAAGCTGCTGCTCAGTGAGCAGCAGACTCCTTTCCATATTGCTAATGCATCTCAGAGTTGCCAGCTGCTCATTTAGATCCAGTATCTGGGCTTCCAAATGTGCAACTTGCTCACATCTCGAACAACAGTATGCACCCTCGAACGGCTTTTCAAGGACTGCATACATGAGACAAGATGTACACTGGATCGCATTAGCAATAGTGGAGCACATTTTCTAATGGGGATAGCACTAAACAAATGTTAAGTAATTAAACAACTAAATATAAACAATTCTACTCACACTTACTTTTGCTCACACTTTGCTCACTCACGCTCACAATGAAGAAGACAGGCTAAAATTCAGAAGTCTTCCTTCCGGCTGTAACGGCCAAAACCCGGTTCTCCTTGAGCTCGCGGTGACTCTTCATTTATCCCAGAAGGCACTGGGAATATGCAAAGTATCCTCGCAAGACTCCTTCCCTCAGTTGAACTCATTTCTGGACTGTGGAATTGCAAGACATCTCTGCAGAGCAGTCTAGCAGCGAGTTCACCGGCAGATCAACAGAGTGATGTCACAATTTCTCACAGCCTGGGACTGCCCCGCTGCCCTCAGTGTGTCCCAAAGGCTACAATGGCCAATCGCATTTTCTGTCACTGCAGCCTCTAAATGTAGCCGAGGATCGTCGTGGGATGTCGCGTGTATTACATTGGACCTACGGGGTGTTTTGGTGGTTAATATACGGGTGAAAGTGTGTGTGTTTTATTTCAAATAAAGTATTTTTCTGTGTTTATTTATTTTGACATACAGGGTAGTAATGGGGATGTCTCAGACGTCACCCCATTACTAGCCTAGTGCTTGATGGCAGCTATGATTTTTGGCAAATCACAGCTAACATCAACCCCATATATTACCATAGCACCTGGGCAATTGGGATGAGCCAGGTGAATTGACACATCTAATGGATCCCACAATTCTGGGGCAGCTGCGAGCTGGTATTTTTAGGCTGGGTGGGCTAATAACCATGGCCCTTTCCTCCCTGAATGCCAACCCTCAGCTGTCACCTTTACCTTTTTTATTTATTTAAATCTTAAAATGGGCATGGAATCCCCTCTATCAAAGATAAAAAAGGGCATGGAATCCCTTCTAAGATTTAAATAAATAAATAAAAAAGGCAAAGGTAAAGGTGACAGCTGAGGGTTGGCATTATCAGGGTGGGAAGGGCCATGGTTATTAGCCCATCCCAGCCTAAAAATACCAGCCCGCAGCTGCCCCAGAATTGTGGGATCCATTAGATGCGTCAATTCTAGCCTTTTACCTGGCTCATCCCAATTGTCCAGGTGCTATGGTAATATATGGGGTTGATGTTAGCTGTGATTTGCCAGCGATCCTCAGCTACATTTAGAGGCTGCAGTGACAGAAAACGCGATTGGCCATTGTAGCCTTTGGGACACACTGAGGTTAGCGGGGCAGTCCCAGGCTGTGAGAAATTGTGACATCACTCTGTTGATCCGCCAGTGAACTCGCTGCTGGACTGCTCTGCAGAGATGTCTTGCAATTCCACAGTCCAGCAATGAGTTCTTTTTTTTTTTAAATCAGATTTTTTTTATTAAACAACTAAGAATCAATACAGAGAAAATATATTGCATCTTATATAACTAGTAAAAGCGTACATTGAAAAGACATATGTTGTCTATAAATCAGGTTCTTCCTCTGAAGGAAAAAAGGATTCTTAGATCAGTTATATAAATTGAGCCTACATATAACCTGGCTCCACAGATAAACAAAAGTTTAAATTATGCAATAATACCTCAGTCTAATAGAAAAGTCTCCTCCATCAGCCGTGTCGCTCCACATCATATTTCCATACCCGCTTGCCTCTCTCTCTCCCCGTTTAGTCATCAATCGCACCCTTCCGGCCCCTCCCACAGCGCCGCTCAAAGTACACTCCGCCATGTAAAACACTAGTTTTAACTTTTACTCCCCAAATGTTCCATTCACTGCAAGCATAACAGTAACTGGTCCAAAATTGTATCCTGTACTAATGCCCCAGAGGGGAGACCCGGCGACTTCATCCATGGCTGCCAGATTTTGTAAAACTTTCGCAGTGTTTTTCTCTTTAAATAAACTCCCCTTTCCAATCTAATGACGTTATTTAATTTATTTTTAAGCTCTGGTAATGTTGGTGAGAGGATCTAACCAATGGTATGCCAGTATCTTTCTTGCTTGATACAGGATACGTGCTATTCCCAGGGCTGTTGGAGAGTCCGGGTCTACTCCTCCCTCCCACAGACTCAAACATAAACGAGGTGACGGCTGGATTGTGATATGATATTTGGTCTATGAGTCTCAGGGTTTGTTTCCAGAAATCACCAATGTGTCCACACTCCCACATAACATGCATCAAATGGGCATCATCCTGTCCACACCTAACACATTGTGCATTTGGTCTAAGTCCCATCCTGAATAATAGGCTGGGAGTTTTATATACCCTGTGGATGAGATATATTTGAGAAAGCCTTTGGCACTCAGAGAACCGCCAGTTTAGGGACCTGTTCTAGAATGTCGGACCACTGGTCTTCCGTCAGGGGACCAACGTCCCGTTCCCATTTACTTTTAACAGTCAGTGGGTATGTCTCCAGATGGGCAGGTAATAATCTTTTGTATAGTTCAGAAATAAGACCTTTAGAGCAGGGTTCCCCAACTCCAGTCCTCAAGGCCCACCAACAGTGCATGTTTTCAGGATTTCCTTAGCTTTTTACTGCAGTTGGAATCATCACCTGGGCAGGTAATTACATTAACACCTGTGCAATACTAAGGAAATCCCAAAAACCTGCACTGTTGATGGGCCTTGGGGACTGGAGTTGGGGGAACACTGCTTTAGAGGACTCAGATGTAAGTAGCATATGTAATGTTTGATTATGTGTCACTGTCACCGGATTTGTCCTCCCCTGTCTTTCCAGTGCGTGCCTCAGCTGTAAGTATTGATAAAAGAAGACATGCGGGAGGTGAAACTCCGTTCTCAATTGCTCAAAACTCTTAAGAATATTATTTTGTAGTACTTGTGACACTAAATGGATCCCTTTATCTTCCCATCCTCTGAACCCAACTAATTTTTTAATTTCTGGCAAATCCGAGTTCCGCCACAGTGGCCAGAGCTCCGTAGGCCCATTTATCTTCAAAAGAAACTTACCTCTGTCCCATACCCGAAGTATCATAGCCAACGTGGGATATCGTGCCCCATTTATCTGTCTTTGTCTCACATCCAACCGGCAACCCGGATATTTCCATACCAATCCCTCTCTCACTATATCACCACTGTTATCATATGCTCCTTCTTTGCCCCAACCCCTAAGATGTTGCATCTGGGAGGCTAAATAGTATATATATGGGTTTGGTATCGCCAGTCCTCCCTCCTCCTTTCCACGCTGTAGCACTTCCAGTCGAATCCTAGCCTGTTTTTTCTTCCAGATAAGTTCCCGGAATAATGTATTAATTTTTGCAAAAAATTCCCTACGTATCCATACTGGAGAATTATGTATAAGATATAGTAATTGTGGCATCATTACCATTTTGATTAAGTTGGATCTACCGATATTTGATAGCGGCAAGCGACACCAGGTGTGTACCTTTGCTCTGAACCGCTGCAACAGGGATTCCAGATTTAGGGCCTGGAAATCCTTCAGATTTGGGCTAAGAGTTACTCCCAGATACTTGAACTCTCGGACCACAGGAACCGGTATCTGCAAGTCCGAGAAATCCACCGGGAGAGGGTCTAGCGACATTAAAGCCGATTTGGACCAATTAATCCGAAGGCCAGACCTCCGCCCAAATTCTTGAATGATATCCATTGCCGGCAAAATCGAGGAATGTACCCTGTCTAAATATAAAAGTAGGTCATCCGCATATAATGATACTTTCTGCTCCACTGTTTCACACCTAAATCCCGTTCTCTCCCTGGACGTCCGTATTGCAACTGCCAATGGCTCCACTGCAGTAGCAAATAGCAAGGGCGAGAGTGGGCACCCCTGTCTAGTACCTCTTCCAAGAGGAAAAGACTCAGAGACCCTGCCATTAGCCCTAACCTTAGCCACCGGTGAGTAATAGCAGCTTCACCCAATCTATAAATCTGTGCCAGCAATGAGTTCAACTGATGTCAGAGTTGGCAGCTCACATAGGGCAGAGGGTACTCTGGGAGCCACCAGCTATCATCAACCCCATGTATTAATGGATCTCAGTTCTGGAGCAACTGCGGGGTGGTATTTTTAGGCTGGGACGGACCAATAACCATGGCCCTTCCCAACCTGACAATACCAACCTCAAGTGGTCAGGTTTACCTTGGCTGGTTCTAAAAAATAGGGGGGGAACCCAACAATCTATTTTTAATTAAAACATTTTTTATATACACACACACACACACACACACACACACACACACACACACACACATATATATATAAATAAAAAAAAAAAAAAAAAGGGACGAAGCCCAAGCCAATCTTTAAAATGTATTGATTTGTTTTTTTTACACTACAATTCAGAAAACTGGTCTGCAACCAATCACAGACACTAAAGACCCCATCACATCTAGCGATATCGCTGGTGAAAGCACCCGCCCCCGTCGGTTGTGCGTCACGGGCAAATCGCTATCCGTGGTGCACAATATCGTTAAAAGCCGTCACATGGACTTGCCTGTCTAGCGACGTCGCTGTGGCCGGCGATCCGCCTCCTTTCTAAGGGGGCGGTTTGTGCGGCGTCACAGCGGCATCACTAAGCGGCCGCCCAATAGAAGTTGAGGGGTGGAGATGAGCGGCCGTAACATCCCGCCCACCTCCTTCCTTCCTCATTGCCGGCGGCCCCAGGTAAGCTGTAGTTCGTCATTCCCGAGGTGTCACACATAGCGATGTGTGCTGCCTCGGGAACGACGAACAACCTGTGTGCTCTACAATCAACGATTTTGTGAAAATGAACGACGTGTCAACGATGGACATTTGGTGAGTATTTTCTATTGTGAACGGTCGTTCGTGTTTGTCACACACAACAGCGTCGCTAACTATGTCGGATGTGCATCACAGAATCTGTAACCCCGGCGATATATCGTTAGATACGTCGTTGCGTGTAACGGGGCCTTAACACTGAGGGGGGGGGGGGGTGTATGTACAGCCATCTGCAACCAATCCCAGATGGTGGCACAGAGTTGTCGGGGGAAGCAGTAAATATTCATGTAGATTAATTGGGCCAGAAAAGAGTCTTAAGGCCCCGTCACACACTACAATTTATCTAACGATAAATCGCCGGGGTCTCGGAATTCGTGACGCACATCCGGCATCGTTAGAGAGGTCGTAGCGTATGACACCTCCGAACGACTGTTAACGAGCAGAAATACTCACCTTATCGTTGCTCGTTGACATGTTGTTTATTTTCATAATGTTGTTCCTCCTTCTGCGAGCCGGTTGTTCGTCGTTCCCGTGGCAGCACACATTGCTATGTGTGACATCCCGGGAACGATGAACACAGCTTACCTGCGTCCCACAGGCAATGAGGAAGGAAGGAGGTGGGCGGGATGTTATGTCCCGCTCATCTCCACCCCTCCGCTTCTATTGGGTGACCGCTGTGTGACGTCGCTGTGACGCCAAACGTCCCTCCCCCTTCAGGAAGAGGATATTCGCCACCCACAGCGACGTCGTTAGGGAGGTAAGTACGTGTGACAGGGGGGGTTAACGACATTGTGCGCCACGGGCAACGAATTGCCCATGATGCACAAACGACGGGGGCGGGTGCGATCGCACGATATATCACTGCGTGTGACACCACCTTTACTGCTGTTATATTGTAAGAAAAGCTGTATGTATAACTTCCCTGCTCTTACCCCATTTTACTTTTTGCAGACCATTTTTTCAGCACAGAAATTCGGTTCCTCATTGACTTCTATTGGGTTTGACATCCAGGGTCAAGTTCAGTTTCCTAACAAAACTTTTTTCTCAAGTCCGTGCAAATTCAAACCCAGATATCTACAGGTCCGCTCATCTCTAGCAGTTACATTATACACCATATACAGAGCTCCTGTGTATAGTAGGGGTAGGCAATTAATTTTACTGAGGAGCCACATGAGACCACTACTGTTAAAGGGCGAATCAGTAGGCTTAAATTAATTATGCACAATATTAACATATCAATATAAAAATATGATTACAATTGCATCACTTAATATCGAGCAGAATTAAGTATGCTGTCAGCCCCTCTTATACAGTATGACCAAGACACAGCACCCCACACAAACAGCAGGAGCCCCCTCCTCCCCCCCCCCACATAGCCCCTTATGCAGACAGCAGGAGCCCCCTCCTCCCCCCCCCACATAGCCCCTTATACAGACAGCAGGAGCCCACACACAGATCTCTATATAGAGAGCAAGAGCCCCCCACCACCCCCAGGCCCCTATATAGACAGTAGGATCCCCCTCATAGCTTCCCAGTCTGGCCAAACAGACCCCTATTTACAATCTGACCACCACACTGCCCTTTTTTATACCGTATGACCCACACACTGCCTCACCATATAGTCTGACCCACATACAGCCTACTATATACAGTATGACCCTCCACAAACAGCAGTATGAGCTCCCACAGGCTGTCACAAGGGAACCCCCAGAGAGGGCCACAATATACAGGGCACACAATACAATGGGGAGACCTCCTGCACTCACCTGAGGCTGTATCCTACCCTCCCTAACATCCACATACAGGTATTTTCACCCCATCACCAATCATGTGTCTAGGCCCTTCCTTACCCTACACTCACACGGGCTAGTAAGCAGGTCAGCAAGAGAGCTAGTTCTACCACTACTATAATACAACACAAGGGTAGGTAGACAGTCAGGGAGATACAAACAAAAAGATTTACCACCAACTGTTGAAGCAAAACACCAGACTGCTTATGACAGGACTCCACTAGCAGGATCTTCAGCCACCACTAGTCAGAATAGAGTGAATATGACAGCATCAGGAGATGGATCATGTGACTATTTAAAGAGGAGGGGAGGGGCCACAAACCGGCTGCAGCTGAGATCAACTAATTAGGAGCTAGCAGCAAGGAAAAAAAGACATTAACCCTCTCTGCGCAACAGAGAGCAAATACGTTTGAGGCCAGTTTCACACTTGCGTTGTTTTGACGCAAACGGAATCCGTCACTAATGTAGTACAGTTCATTTATTTACATTTGAAGCGCGACACAATACAAGGTTGTGTTTTCCATGCAGTACCCGCATGTGTCCACATGATGTCGCGCTTCCACTGTAAATAAATGAACTGTACTTTGTGTGACGGAGCCCGTTTCCGTCAAAACAGCGCAAATGTGAAATGGCCCTAATATGCAGAGCCTCAGAAGTAGGGCGCTTTTCCATCTGCGATTTCCTGGTGCGAGTGCGATCTGATAAAAAATCGGATTGCACTTGCACCAGTGTTAATCAAGAGACAGTTTCCTCTGTCCCGTTTTTTCTCCACACGAATTGGGCTCTCGGTGCAATCGCAGCATGCTGCGATTTGCACTGAATCTCGGCTCACGTGTGTGTAAAATCGCACTGCACTCACATGTTACGAGACTGCAGTACGGTGCACGCAGAGACAGACAGCGGAGGAGATGGGGGGAAATTGCTCCATCCATCTTCTCTGCTCCTGTGATGTGATCACAAGATCGCATCACAGTCGCATGACCCTCGGCTGACACCACAGCAGAGGGTCATTTGCACATCGCTTCCGATGCTCCTGCGTCGGAAGCGGCACGCAAGTGGAAAAGCGCCTCTATATGTGAAGTTCAGGTCACAGAATGGTCACAAATCTCTCAACAGTGAGAGACATTTGTGATACAGACCCACTATATATAGTATGTCCACAAACAGGCCTCTATATACAGTATGAGTTCATACACATTGCCCTATAAACAGCAGGAACTCCCACATAGGCCCCTATATATACAGTATGAGACCACACACAGGCCTCTAGGAGCTCCAAAAAGTCTCTTATAGGCAGTGTTAGCCCTCACATAGCACCCTATAGACAGTATTAGCCCCCACATAGCATACTATAGACACTATTAGCCCTTCTATATACAGCCTGAGCCCTCACATAGCTTCCTATATACATGATGAGCCCCCCACATAGCCTTCTATATACAGTATGAGCCACACATAGCCCCAAAATACAGCATGAGTCCCCACATAGCCTCCTATATACAGCATGTGCCCCCCACATCTTCCTATATATAGCATGAGTCTCCTACGCATCCTCCAATATACAGCATGAGCAGTCACTTAGCCCCTATATACAGTATGAGCCCCACATAGCCTCCTATATTCAACAGGAGTCACCCATATAGTCCCTACATACAGTATGAACCCTCACATAGCCTCCTAAATATAGTGTTAGCCCCTACACATCGCCTATATATAGCACGAGCCCCCACATAGCCACTATATACAGTATGGGCCTACACATAGCCTCATATATACTGTATGAGTCCACACATAACCTCTTATACACAGCAAGAGCCTCCATGTCCCACCCCAGGGCTATGGGGTACTCGGTCCCGGACCCAGTCTTTCAGGGCATATGTCACAACTGTCATGTTACTAGCTGATGCCCGGTTCTGTGACCCTGGGAGTCGCTTAAAGGGGGTTTTAAAAAGGGAAAATAAAAATAAAAGAATATTTTCGTGACGCCACTTGCGGGTTGCGGCTAGGTGAGTGAAGCTGCCGCTGCAGAGTCTCTCACTACCGGGGCTGATGGTATTTGGCAGCTTAGGTGTTGTGGCCCTCCGCAAGTAGGGATGAGCCCCAAGGGACAACAGGTGGAACAGGTGCGAGAAGATCTCAGGTGACACCAGAGCTGCAGTTTAACTTGTCTTTTACTCACAGGTTTGGTCTGTCACAAACGGGGCCTCGGTGTTTCCTTTGTCCCAGTGCCGGTTCTGTGACCGGTGAGCTTTTCTTCCTTGCACCCGTCTCTGGTTGGTGGGTCCCTGTAGCCTGAAGCATTTTAGGGTCCCCTCCTGGTCTTTCAGTCTTGGCCCGTATGCAGGCAGCTTGAACCTTGTCTGGGTTGGATCTCTGTCTCCGCTCCCTGGGTTCTCCCTTTGCTGCTGTGCTCCGGGCTCTCACGTTGGCGAGGAACCATGAATATTCCCTCACCGGGCAGAGTTATCAGATGAACTTGGAGTGTCTGACCTAGGGTTCTGCACCCCACCGGTGCTTAGTCCTGTGAGTACTCCCCGTACTCTCCCACTGACCATACTCTATTTCACTCAGTCAGTCACTCCATACTTGTCGTCTGTACGCACGTCAACTTCAGACCTCCTCACTCCATGACTGACTACTGTCAACTTCCTATTGCACTGTCTATCACCTCCTTTTTCCTGGTTTCTGACTAGCTGGCTTGCATCAGTCTCCACCATATGTGGCTATCCATCAGGTCCGTCTCTAGCCTGTTACCCAGTCTGGAAGGAAAAGGACATGATTATGTGTGTTTGTTTGGTATCTACCAGCATTGGTCTTCCAGGAACCCGAGGTTAGCAGCGCATATGTGACTAGATGCAATACCTTGTGGCACCTGACCCCTCAGGGATGCCACATCCACACAGCCTTCAATATACAGCTTGATCCTCCACACAGCCCCATATTTCCAGCATGAGCCCCCACACATCCCATACACATATAAAAATAACACATACTCACCTTTCTTCCTTTCCCCCGGGGCTCCTCTTCTTCTTGATACTGACTCATACATTCTAGATCTTGGGTTACCGCCGGCTGATAACATCATTGCTCCAGTCACGTGAGCTCCCTGTAACTGCGCTGACGTTCTGTATTGCCGACAGCGTAGTTCTCAGGAAAGTTCCCTGCTCCGAGATCTGCACCGATGGAATGGGAACGAGGTGAGTACATGTTGCCGGGCAATATGGCTATGGGCCCCGGGCGGAAGCCCATATTGCCCTCATTATAATCAGCCTATGCATATGTGGCGCCCCTGACCCGCTCAGGCACCACTGAGTACTGCACCCATGCTGGGACAGTACTTCCAGGTAATCCTAAGGCCAGAATGAGGTGTGTACGCACAGACACATAGCAACCAGCTCTCCCACACCATTAGATGGGAGCCTTGGGCAGTCCCTGGAGGGGTCTGGCCTTCAATTCTTGTCAAGGGGTGTAGTGGAGGGGCTAGGAACTAAAGTGCAGAGGTTGTCAGGAAAGGATTGGAGCGAGCCAGTCTGGTAGTGGTGAGCAGCGGTTGCTAAGGGATACGCGCGTGGCCACTAGTCAGACCCTGCGCGGTGTAGTGACAGTTGGCGGGGGAGAACGGTCACGTGGTCAGTCAGTTAGACAGTCAGTCAGTACGAGGTTGCCGACGACTAGGCACGTACGGGGAACAGGTCCCTAGAGCAGACTTCAGTTTTAACTACCTGTTAAACCTGCTGGTGAGGGGAACTACAAGTACCTCACTAACCTTACAGAGTCCGAGCCTCAGCAGCAACGCAGGGACCCATAAGGGGACAGAGTTTGAAGCCGTCTCACCTGGTCCATGCTGCTGGCAAACGGTCCAAAAAGGGGACAAAAGGCAGTTGCTACTCCCTGGATAGACCCCACGGTACTTCAAGTCAGGGGTTATCGGAACACAGAAGTGCTAGGAAGGCGAGCCAACTAGTTACCCTCAGACTGGTCCGAAGGAGCCCTGGTTCAACCTGGTTTAACACAGCATCGCACGGGTCAGCTCACCATAACACCCGAGTGAGTAAAAAGCAGTTGAAAGACTTTTGGACTGAGCCTGAGTTATTCTGGGACCTGTTGTTTTACACACCTGAGCCCCTGGGGCCTGCCTCACTCACGGGAAGCCACACCATCTGACTGCAGACCCCATCAGCCCCAGAAGCTCATAAAATCTGCAGTGGTGGTCATCCATATCCCTGACCGCAAGCTGTGAGTGGCGTCACGAAACATACAAAATCTGACATACCTTTTTGCCATATACTAAAGAAGCTCTGTGGTGTCCCTGAAGAGGCTCAGCATCCCTGGGGCGCCACACATACACCACTTCATAAATCAGGAGTGTCTGACACCACTATGCCCCCTCTTCAAGATCGGTGAGAAAATCACCTGTCTTGTTGAAACAAGACCTTCATTTTCTTTTCTTAGTATATTTCTGATACAGTTTTTTATTCTATTAAGAAATGTAACTGTTTCTTAACCCCTTCAGCCCCGGGGCACTTTCCGTTTTTGCGTTTTTGTTTTTTGCTCCCCTTCTTCTGAGAGCCGTAACTTTTTTATTTTTCCATCAATCTTGCCATATGAGGGCTTGTTTTTTGTGGGACAAGTTGTACTTTTAAATGAAACCATAAGTTTTACCATATGGTGTACTGGAAAACAGCAAAAAAATTCCAAATGCGGAAAAATTGAAAAAAACTGTGATGGCACAATAGTTTTTGGGATGTTTTATTCACGGTGTTCACTATATGGTAAAACTGATGTGTGGGTATGATGCCTGAGGTCGGTGCGAGTTTGTAGACACCAAACATGTATAGGTTTACTTGTATCTAAGGGGTTAAAAAAAATTCACAAGTTTGTCCAATAAAAGTGGCGCACGTTTTGCGCCATTTTCCGAAACACGTAGCGTTCTTATTTTTTGGGATCTATGGCTCAGTGATGGCTTATTTTTGCGTCTCGAGCTGTCGTTTCTAATGGTACCATTTTTGCGCAGATGCTACGTTTTGATCGCCTGCATTTTGCGTAAAACTTGCGGCGACCAAAAAACGTAATTTTGGCGTTTGGCATTTTTTTGCCAATACGCCGTTTACCAATCAGATTAATTGATTTTATATTTTGATAGATCGGGCATTTCTGAACACGGCGATACCAAATATCTGTATATTTATTTATTTTTTAACCCTTTCATTTTCAATGGGGGGAAAGGGGGGTGATTTGAACTTTTAGGTTTTGTTTTTTTTTAAACTTTTTTTTTTTTATTTTACTAGTCCCCCTAGGGGGCTATAGCGATCAGCAATCCGATCGCTCTTATCTATCTGCTGATTACAGCTATACAGCTGTAAACAGCAGATTCAGTCACTTTCTTTTTCTCTCTGCTCGCGGCCGAGGGAAAACGAAAGTGAAACTTCATAGCTGCAGGCGTCATCATATCACCCTGTGCAACGATGGCAACCACCGATAGTCACGTGATCACGCACGTGACTTCCGGTGGGGGCGGCGGTAAGTAAAAAACATGGCCGCGCGCAGACTTTAGCAGAAAGATTTAAGGGGTTAATGGCCGCGGGTGGAAGCGATTCCACCCGCGGCTAGCAGGCACACATGTCAGCTGTTGAAAACAGCTGATATGTGTGCCGACCGCCGCCGCCTGCCTGCAGGGGGCGGGGCTTAACGGGACACGCTCCATGACGGATATATCCGTCCATGGTCGTGAAGGGGTTAAAGTTAAAATTAGTCAAATCAATAAGGGTTTAAAATGCACCTAATGCAGATCGGTTGTGCACTCAATATGTTCACTTGTTGCATAAATTCAACATTTACAATAAAAAGTGACATTTTGGGTGTTATTTTCAACTTTAATATTATAAATGATGATGGCATGAGAATGGTGTTAGGCAATTACTGTCTTTTATTTGCAAATTTGAGGTCCATTGCTCTTTTAAGATCACATTCCTACATCATACCTTCCTTTGGAAGACAGAAATGAAGGTCATGTGATCTGAGTACACTTAGCGTTCTGTCATAGAAGAATACCCTCTTACATGTGAAGGAGGGGGGCGCCGGGCCGCAAAGACGCCTTGCTCTTTCGTCAATGTTCCCCTGCTTGTGTACATCTCTCTGTAGGGTGTAAGACAGTCACTTGATCCTGGGGTACACCGTCCATCTTTCTGTCCACACATGCAGGTGCTATGGGACAGACTTCACAACACACCAAGGTCTCTTTAACAAAACGTTCTATACTTTCCCAGGTTACCGTAATGAGCAGCGGAAACCTCGCCTTTCTCTGTCAATATCCTCTTCACACTGATCTTCGGTGCTGCAGGATCGTCCCGTTTCCCTTGACCCAACTCCCCGTTCAGGTCATACGCTGGCACCTCACAAAGTCTGCCGGGATGAGTTTCAAGCTCCGGACCCTTCAGGAATGGCCTCCGAGTTTTCAAAACCGGCCTCAGTACCTAGGCCCCTCTTATGCTAGGCAGAACCTTCGCTGACTTCTCCCTGAAAATGGCCGCTCTCTCTGTCTTCCTTAACTCCTCCCAGGCCTAATGTTAACCCTTTATATAGCTAATCCATTCTGATACCTAAACTGGCCGCTAGATGGTAACATTACTATACGTCCTACAACATAAATCCCTATCTCTATCTAACTAATGTCTGGGCCAGTTGTTGCCACTTTTCCTATTGCCTGACCTAATTTTTGGAAATGTGGAGACTCCAAGTAGGGTCTCCAAATTGTCTTTTGTCTGTAGTGCCAGAGTTCTGAGAGCAAGAGGCCTACACCTGTCACTCATACATCTCTTGATTTTTTTAAAATGAAAATGCCAAGCCATATCCTGTGAGTAAGTCAACGCAATCAGGCAGTACTTAAATGAATATGTATTGGAGAATGCAGTCACACAACTGCAAAGTTGTGGACCACCATCCAGGCCCAATATGATATCAATGTCTCTCTCCCATGAACCTTGAGCCAGGGAAGGCCGTATGCGATATCAGTGCAAACCTGGTGGCAGCACTATGCCTTGGCAACATTACAAGCTTACTGCATGGATTGATCTGGTTGTCCAGAAATTTCTAGGGCACTATTCCACCTGGATGTGCTGCCACAGAAGGCACGGTCGCTGTGTGCTCACTTTTTAAAATGGAAATACCAGCTCACATCCTGTGTGTTGCATGGACCATACTTCCCTGGTGTGTAAACACACTATGGGGAAAGGGGGGATTGTTGCTGCTGTCCTGCTGTCTGTCTGCAATGTTTTTAAATATCAAGACTCCAAGGTGGGTCTCCAAGTTGGGACTTGTCTGTACTGGGATGGGAGCACCAGCCCTACACATGTCTCTCATCCACCTCTATATTTCTTATGTCAATAGTCTAAGAAGCTAATAGTTATGCCAAAACACTGGTGCTGCACTGTAAAATGTATTTTTGCTGTTTTGGATGCTTTTCGACCCTCCAAAAGGTGTTTTCTCTGCCTTAGGTTTGGCCTCCCATTGCATTCAATGGGGTTTGAAAAGATTTGAAAAAGTTTGTTTTGGAAAATGTAGCATTTGTTCAGTTAGGCTCAGCTAACCGAACTTTGAAATGTTCGCTCATCTCTAGGCTCTTATATACAGCTTTCTAGAATACTGTATATAAGAGACCAAGCCACTCTGTATACCTTAAAAAACATTTTTATTATACTCACCTTGGGGGCCGTCCGGTACGATAGGTGTCGCTGGTCTCCAGTCCGGCGCCTCCTCTTTGCTGTGATCGCTATCCTCCCACTACCCAGCCCAGTGTAGATGATGTGTCCTACGTCATTCCCACAGGCCGGCATTGCACAGGCGCACTTTTGTACTGTAATGTGCAGGCGTGAGGAAAGTTAAAGACTTCCCATGTGCTCTTCTCTAGTAGTCACATGATCTTGTCTGCTGCACCAAACCTTAGACAGGGCAAAGAGCATAGGCTGTGGTGGTGCAGGAAGATGGCGGCTCCCTACTCCACTATTATGTCCAACAAAATATATGAGGGCACAGATTGGGCATGTGCCGACCTCCTCACACAGCTTCCCAAATCCAGCATCCTAGACATGAGTTATGCTAAAGAAAGTATATTTACTTATGATTATAACTTATGTCATTCTAAAGGCGCCATATAATAATGGTAGATCATGGTTTTTTCTCCCAATTTTAAACAGTTAAATATAATTTGGCTAATTCATATGTGACGCCCTGGGCAAGCCAGGGGTCACAGGTCACAACACCACCACACCCCACACTCCAGGTAGGCACATCACAGCTAAACTACAAATCCTTGTTGCCTTCCTCCAGAGGCTGATGATTCACACCAGGGGGTGGGCCAGGCGGTTGGCTCCGCCCACCGAGGAGATCACAGCTCTGGAGGCGGGAGATACCAGGCAGTTGAGCCCAGGCAGGGCAAGTGTGAGGAGCTAAAGTGAGGGTCAACAAGCAGTGAAAGTAGAAAAGGAGGAAAGCAAGTGAAGTGACAGCAAGGAAAGAAAAGCCTGAAGGGTCCAGCTTTGTGTAGGGCCAGGACAGCAAGGTCAGCGACGGCGGTGACTGTCTGGAGGGGGACCGTTTGGAAGTTCCTGGAAGGACCCCGTTGGCTGTGTGCCCGGTGGTCTGGAGCAGTGTTCCGAAGGACAGTCAGCACTAGGGCAGGGGCCTCTCGGACCCCGGCAAGGCTAGGAGTCGCCAAATTTGCCGAATCCGTCAGTGAAGGGGACGTAGATCCCCCAACAACCAAGTCCCGATTGAAGGCAACAGCCCAACCTGAAGCAGAGAGACACCGCCACGGCACCAGTTTCTCAGGGCCAGGGCCTGCGGGCAAAGTGTAGAGCTCCTCCGGCCCAGATTGTAGTCGAGGAGCGGGTAACCGGAGGGAATCCACCGCTACCACAAGTCAACCATAGGTGCAAGGAAGAGGGACATCACCGTCACCTACCGGGAGTGCAGGTGCAGCCGTCTGTGGGACCGTCCTACCAGCCGTTTGGTTTACCATACAAACTGTGTCCATGTCTCAGGCTGAGTGAGTACCACAGTGCCGCAAGGCACAGCGCTGCCCCCGCGTCCCTGCGCCCACCAGGCCCCGCACCTCACAAACCATCACCGGGCCCCGGGATCACCAACCCCTGCCCACGGAGGGGCAACACAACACCTGGCTGCTCCGCATCACCATCCCCGGGATCCCCGCATTGAGCAGCGGTGGTGAAATCACCACAACCGTGGGTGGCGTCACGAACTATAACAATCCCCACACCCAACAAACCCCTTTCACTCACGGGCGAGGAGTGCCGCTCGAGAAACCCCCGGGATCCGGCCTACGGCTCGAGCCACCACTGAGCAGCGGCAGCCGGACCCGAGCAGAAGGGGGCGAGCGTAGTGTGCTGACACCCTCCTCCCCGCCCGCGACAACTTGACGTCACGAACAGCATCTTACCGCTCTGCCGTCTGGTAGAGGTGCGCCTTGTTACCGCCAGAGGTGTCCGGCAGAAAAATTTCAGAAGCCGCCATCTTTGGCGCGAAAAGTTCCCGCTCGAGCGTCTTCTCGAGCAGTAGAGGCGCGAAGGCCAAAACCCCGCCCCGAGAGAGGAGGGGCCGGAAAGAGCTAAGGGGGACGGAAACAAGATGTCTGCGCCCGACGGAGCCGCTGGAAGAGCGGTGGTCGCAGCCGCAGTGGCACCCGCGGATGGGAATGGGCCTGCCCAGGTCCCGGCCGTACCGGCGGGAGGTGCCGCGGCCCCCGCACTTGCTCAGGTCATGCCGTTCTCCTTGCCCTATGCGCCCGGAGCTGCCTGGCTACCGCAGTATGACGGGAAACCGGATGCCCTACAGGCCTTCCGGAAAAAGCTTAACCCGTTGCTAGAGCTGTACCCCCTGACTGATAAGCAACGTGCAGCGATAGTGCTAGGCCAGTTAACCGGTGCGGCGGAGCAGGAAGCGGAGACCTGGGCCGAGGGGGACCGGCTCTCTGTAGCCACCATCTTTGAGAAGCTACAGACTGCCTTCGAGACCCGGACTGAAGCTGAGCTGAGGATGCAGTTTTACCAGTGCCGGCAACGAGCTGGGGATAGCATTCGGGACTATGCTCTACGTCTGCAGACCGCCCTCCGCACGCTGAAGTGGGTGAACCCTATTAATGAGGCGGATAGCAACAAGATGTTAGTGGAGCAATTTGCGCAGGGGATGAGGTCCCCTGAGGATCGTAAACAACTCCGGCTGTGGGCCCTGGAACACCCTGATGTGGACTTTGCTGTGTTAAAGGAGCGGGCCATTAAAGCACTACAGCCCCCAGCTGCCGAAGTTCTGGAACCCGCCCCGTGGCCCGTTGAGACAGCTCCCGTTGTGGCGGCCTCAGCCAAACCAACCTCTCCAATACCTGCAGCCCCGAGCAGCACGGTGGAAGAACTGGCAGCCCAGGTCCGTCGCATGGACGGAGACCTTGCCAAAATCCTTGCTGCACTACAACCTCTGACCAGATCTCAGCCTCCAGCACAGATACAGCTTGCTGACAGCCCTGAAGATGTACCCTGGATGCAGCGGAGAGGTGCTAATCCCCCGCGGAGCAGGCCTCCAATCTGCTACAAGTGCCGTAAGCCGGGGCATTACTTTCGAGAGTGCCCGTTAAACGAGCAACCCCTGGGGCCCCGGGCCAATCCTCAGGAGTAGAACCCCGTGGCCCCTCGGACTGGCGGGATCGGTATATCGGAGCTCGACCCATCATTCCCGTGGTTGTGGACGGTATACCGGTGATGGCTCTCTTGGACACTGGATCCCAGGTAACCACCATACCATACACATTGTACCAGCGGTATTGGGGGGCGGACGAGCTGGCACCCCCAGATACTAGTATAATGCTGATTGCTGCCAATGGACTCCCCTTGACCCAAGTGGGATATAAGCAGGTGGCCATGACAGTGGGGCAAGCTGAACTGCAACACCAGGGTATGATTGTGATCATGAATGAGCCCAGTGATCATAACCCGAAGATAGTGCTAGGAACCAATGTGATGGAGCACTGTATGGGTGATGTGTTGGCCCTATTGCAACAGCTGGCCGCCACGGCGGCGGGAAGCCGACAGAGAGCTGTGCAGCGTGAAATTCGTGCCTTGATGTACCGCCAGCATGTAAATTCAACAGGAGGAGAGATTGGTGGCGTGAGAGTGATGGATGTGGCCCCGTTGCTTGTGCCCCCTAGAAGTGAGATGATGATTTGGTGTAGGGCAGCCGTAGGACCTCAGGGGCGTGACTACCCTGCCATGATGGAGCCCCTACCCTCCGAGCACTGGCCCACCGTAATAGCCGCCCGAGGGGTGGTGGACGTGAAAAAGGGGAGGGTGCCCGTGAGGGTGTTGAATTGTGGGGAGGAAGAGGTCAGGCTTCCCCGGTATGCTACCATCGCCAAACTGCTCACCCTAGACCCTCACACCATCCATGAAACCAGTCCCTCGGTCTCCCCACCTGCTACCAGCCCTTCCCCACTGCAGGGGGAGGTGAAAGAGTGGCACCAACAGCTACATGTGGGCACTGACGATACCCCTACACATCACAAAGCGGGGGTATACAGGGTGGTGCAGGAGTATGAACAGGTATTCAGTAAGCACCCACTAGACTTCGGGCAGATCAAAGGGGTCCAACATCACATCCCCACTGGTGAACACCCCCCTATCAAAGAGAGGTACCGGCCTATTCCCCCTGCACATTACCAGTGTGCCAAAGATATGTTGAGGAATATGAAGGAGGCAGGGGTCATTCGGGATAGCTGTAGTCCCTGGGCCGCTCCGTTGGTACTGGTCAAGAAGAAGGATGGTACCATGCGGATGTGTGTGGACTACCGGAAGATTAATCAGATAACCCACAAAGATGCCTACCCGCTGCCCCGTATTGAAGAATCGTTGGCCGCACTGCGGACGGCAAATTATTTCTCTACCCTGGACCTCACCAGTGGGTACTGGCAAGTGGCCGTGGCCCCAGAAGACCGGGAGAAGACCGCCTTCACCACCCCGATGGGGCTTTGCGAATTCAATAGCATGCCGTTTGCGCTGTGCAATGCCCCTGGAACCTTCCAACGGCTGATGGAGTGCTGTTTGGGACATTTAAACTTCGAGACCGTCCTGCTGTACTTGGATGATGTGATTGTTTATTCCCAGACGTATGAAGCCCATCTGGAGCACCTGGCAGAGGTGTTCGCGTCCCTTGCCAAGTACGGGATGAAATTGAAGCCCTCTAAATGCCACCTGCTGAAGCCCAGGGTGCAGTATCTAGGGCATGTGGTGAGTGCGGATGGTGTCGCTCCCGACCCTGAGAAGATCACTGCCATCCAGAGCTGGCCGAGACCAACTACAGTAAGGGAAGTAAGGCAGTTCCTGGGTCTGGTGGGGTACTACCGGCGCTTCATCAAGGGGTACACGAAGATGGCTGCCTCTATGCAAGACCTCCTCGTGGGACAGACCAAAGGGGGAAGACCAGCCCCACTGGTGTGGGAGGACAGGCATGAGGAGTCCTTCCGTCAGCTGAAGGCAGCTTTGACCGGAGAAGAGGTCCTGGTGTATCCGGACTACGGCTGCCCATTCATTCTCCACACGGATGCCAGCAATGTGGGTTTGGGGGCAGTCCTGTCCCAGGTCCAGGAAGGCAAGGAGAAAGTGATTGCCTATGCTAGTCGAAAACTCCGGCCGACCGAAAGGAACCCTGAGAACTATAGCTCTTTCAAGCTTGAGCTCCTGGCACTGGTGTGGGCTATCACCGAGCGGTTCCGCCACTACCTGGCCGCCGCAAAGTTCACTGCTTTTACGGATAACAATCCGTTGACTCACCTGGACACGGCCAAACTGGGTGCATTAGAACAATGGTGGGTAGCCAGACTAGCCAACTACGACTTCACCATCAAATATAGGGCCGGTCGTGTCAACATCAATGCTGATGCCCTCTCTCGAATGCCCCACTTATCAGAAGGTGAGTGCAAAGATGATGACCTCGAGGAGATCGAGTTGCCTGCATTCCACCGGCCATCAGGTGAGAAGATCCATGTCCATCAACAACGGGTGAATCTGGATCCGCTACCCAGTCAGAAGTGGCAAAAAGCTCAAAATCAGGCGCCTGCGGTCCGCTTGGTCAAGAACCTGGTAGAGCAAGGCGCCGCCGGGATGGACCCTGCCGCCCCAGCGGAGGCCCAACGCTTGTGGAAAGAACGGGCCCGGCTGTGCCTGCATCAGGGGAGGCTGTACCGGGAGCTGATTAACCCGAAGACCCACGAGAAGACCCGCCAGCTGGTTATTCCCCAGGCTGATGTGCCCACCGTTCTGCAGGCGTACCATGATGGTGCCGGCCACTTCGGATGGAAGAAGCTGGAGATGCTGTTAAGAGAGCGGTTCTATTGGAGTGGGATGCGGGAATCGGTGGAAGCCTGGTGTCGGGAATGTGGTCCTTGTACGTTGAGGAGGAAGGATGAAGCTAGCCAGAAGGCCCCCCTGCATCCCATCGTTACACACCAACCGTTGGAGCTGGTCGCCTTGGACCATGTGAAGCTCACCCCCAGCCGAAGTGGGTATACCTACGCTCTGACCATAGTGGACCATTATTCTCGGTTCATGGTGGTTGTCCCGGTCAAGGACTTAACCGGCCGTACCGCTGCGAGAGCGTTCCAGGCGTACTTCTGTCGGCCCCATGGATACCCTGAGAGGGTGCTCACCGACCAAGGTCCAGCCTTTGAGGCGGAGGTATTCCATGAGTTTTGTCAGCTGTATGGTTGCAAGAAGATCCGGACCACCCCTTACCATGCCCAGACCAACGGTATGTGTGAGAAGATGAACCATCTAGTCCTGGGTCTCCTCAAGACGTTGCCACTAGAGGAACGGAACCTGTGGCCGGAGAAGCTGCCTGACTTGGTCGATATGTACAATAATATCCCGTCCAGCTCAACGAAGTGCACCCCAGCGTATCTGATGAGAGCTCGGCCTGGCCGGCTGCCAGTGGATTTGGAAATGGGATTGGAAGCCCCAGAGACGCTCCCCGCAACGGCTGAATGGGATGCCCGGCGGAGGGTGCAGTACCGACAGATTCAGGAGTATGTGGAGAAGAACCTGGGTCAGAGTCGAAAACAGCAGGAGCGGCACTTCAATCAGAGAGCGGCTGCCGGGCATTTCCAGCCTGGAGATGTGGTGTTGAAGCGGAAGAGGAAAACCCACAAGCTGGATGATCAGTGGGAACAAACCCCCTACGTCATTCAGCCCACCGGATGGGAAAATGGAAAGACTTACCAGATCAGTCGCGACCAAGGGGGCACTTTGGCCACGGTTTCTCGGGACCATTTGAAAAGGTGCCCACCAGCCTTAAGGACAATGCCGGAGGTGCCAGCTCCTCCCCCAGCGGAAAAGGAAAAAGAGGTGATCCACACGGTGATGGGTGACTTCCCCGCAGACTGGCCTATGCAGAATGGCGCGGTGATTCTTCCAGTGATACTGTTCCCACAACCTGTGGATGAAGAAGTAGTGGAAGCGGTCAACCGTGAGCCAGAACCGATGCCAGTGCCCAGGGATGAACCTATGCCCAGCTCCCCTATGCCTCCACCTGTCCCACACGAAAGCCGGGAGGTGGAACCAGTTGTTCCCTCTGCCCCACTGCCCAGCACCACTGACACCGGGCCCCGAAGGTCCACCCGTTCCAACCTAGGTAGACCCCCACTTAGGTACAGGGAGACCGTTCTGTGATAAAAGGGGTCAGGGAATGTGCAGAGTGTTTGTTTGTTTGTTTGTTGAAAAGTTGAAAATGAAAAATGATTGATCCAAGAAGAAGTAATCAGATTTGCAAAGTGATTGAACCGGCCGGAGCCGGCACCGTTGTCCCAGTGGGGACCGTTAAAAGTTGCATAAGGGACTCCTTATGGACAAGCCCGTGAACTTGCAGGGCAACCACAAACGTTAGTGGCTTGTAAATATGTTGGTTACCGTTACCGTTTCCGCAATGCCGCCTCCGGAGAGGCAGGTTGGAGGGAGGGCCCTCAGCAGAGCAGGCTGGGGCCCAGCCACCAAAGGAACCGGTGGCTACCCTCTGGAGGGGAAGGACAGATCCCGCTCGGGTAACTTGTGCTGGACTGTGGGTCAAGGGGTGCTGCCTGGGCTTTAGGGGCAGCATCAGGGCCAGGTTGCTTGGGTGGGAGAGAGCGGAAACCGTAACCGTAAACCGTTGCAACGTTAAAAGTAAATGTGCCTCCCGTCTTGGGAAGAGTTATTAAAAATGTATATATGTTAATTTCCAAATGTTATCTTTTTCAGAAAAATAAAACCGGTGTAGGACGGCAACCCGCGGACGGTCTGCATTTTGCTAAGGGGGAATGTGACGCCCTGGGCAAGCCAGGGGTCACAGGTCACAACACCACCACACCCCACACTCCAGGTAGGCACATCACAGCTAAACTACAAATCCTTGTTGCCTTCCTCCAGAGGCTGATGATTCACACCAGGGGGTGGGCCAGGCGGTTGGCTCCGCCCACCGAGGAGATCACAGCTCTGGAGGCGGGAGATACCAGGCAGTTGAGCCCAGGCAGGGCAAGTGTGAGGAGCTAAAGTGAGGGTCAACAAGCAGTGAAAGTAGAAAAGTGGAAAAGGAGGAAAGCAAGTGAAGTGACAGCAAGGAAAGAAAAGCCTGAAGGGTCCAGCTTTGTGTAGGGCCAGGACAGCAAGGTCAGCGACGGCGGTGACTGTCTGGAGGGGGACCGTTTGGAAGTTCCTGGAAGGACCCCGTTGGCTGTGTGCCCGGTGGTCTGGAGCAGTGTTCCGAAGGACAGTCAGCACCAGGGCAGGGGCCTCTCGGACCCCGGCAAGGCTAGGAGTCGCCAAATTTGCCGAATCCGTCAGTGAAGGGGACGTAGATCCCCCAACAACCAAGTCCCGATTGAAGGCAACAGCCCAACCTGAAGCAGAGAGACACCGCCACCGCCACGGCACCAGTTTCTCAGGGCCAGTGCCTGCGGGCAAAGTGTAGAGCTCCTCCGGCCCAGATTGTAGTCGGGGAGCGGGTAACCGGAGGGAATCCACCGCTACCACAAGTCAACCATAGGTGCAAGGAAGAGGGACATCACCGTCACCTACCGGGAGTGCAGGTGCAGCCGTCTGTGGGACCGTCCTACCAGCCGTTTGGTTTACCGTACAAACTGTGTCCATGTCTCAGGCTGAGTGAGTACCACAGTGCCACAAGGCACAGCGCTGCCCCCGCGTCCCTGCACCCACCAGGCCCCGCACCTCACAAACCATCACCGGGCCCCGGGATCACCAACCCCTGCCCACGGAGGGGCAACACAACACCTGGCTGCTCTGCATCACCATCCCCGGGATCCCCGCATTGAGCAGCGGTGGTGAAATCACCACAACCGTGGGTGGCGTCACAAACTATAACAATCCCCACACCCAACAAACCCCTTTCACTCACGGGCGAGGAGTGCCGCTCGAGAAACCCCCGGGATCCGGCCTACGGCTCGAGCCACCACTGAGCAGCGGCAGCCGGACCCGAGCAGAAGGGGGCGAGCGTAGTGTGCTGACACCCTCCTCCCCGCCCGCGACACATACAGTGTGTCCTAGAAACCTCCCAAAGTGAGAAATAGTTGTCCTTTAGTGTTTGAAAGTTATCAGTTATATATATATATATATATATATATATATATATATATAATATGGAGGATCTATCAGAGGAAGTGATGGGAGATAGCTCAAAATTTGTTCGGGATCGGCAGCCTTGGATAATGTTTAGCGAGTCTCCTGACTTCCATGCCATTTTCGGGTCTTAGGATATTCCGCTAGCTTGTGGACGTATCGGCTCCATATATGATACCCCTCCTCCCTCCTTCCCAACCCCCTCCCCTCTTTTTTTTTTATCCTCCCTCTCACTTTCTCTTCTGTATTGTTACAAGTTTTGTCTTATTCTATTTTGCTATAGTTGATAAAGTTAGGATGGAGCCCATTTGCTCCTGGCAGCAAAATACTAGCAGCCAATATTGAAAAAATTAATCAATAAGAATACTTAAAAGAAAGATGTAGAAAGCTGCTGTGTATTGACCAGTGAATGTATTAATAGGCATGAGTATATACAAGCCGTGCGTGGCAGATGATTATTCAGAATTAACACTTCCATTTAACTTCAATTTCTTAAATGTTATGAACAAAATATTTTTCTTATCACCTCTTTATCAATAAAGAAAGATTCCACATAAATGTAAACCGCTGCACTTTCAGTTTTTTCTCCACTGAGTCGTATTGTTCTTTCATCGTCATCCACTTCTTTATTAATTTTCGTTTGACGTCATTCCTGTTGTACATGGAACATCTATCATCATCTCATATGTAAATGTATCAATATCAGCAATTTGAAGAGAATTAGTCATTTCGCCCCTTGACCCTCCATCCCAAATACTTTGCCAACATTTTCTATCTACGTCACACAAATGATACAATTTTGTCTGCTTTGAGCCGTCACTAGAGGGCGCTCACTGTATAGGACTGAAGAAGCATAGAAGGCTGGCGGCATAAATTGACCTCATAGTGCATCTGTCACCATAGGATTTACTTTTCATATATGTGTATCGCAGAATTATTTAATGATTGGGAATTTTTTGTGTTTGAGCCTTTATTTTTTTACTGCCCTATTATGATATTGCCTCTTTTTTCTTTTCTTCTCCCTTTTATGTAAAAAGTCAGATTACAATTCCTCTATTGTTTTTAACCCATAAAAACGTTTTTGCATTTTTGTAAATAAGATACGATTAGGGCTGGTCAATCTCTCAAAAAAACAGGACTGGCGGGTCCCTGCTAAATTAGAAAAAAAAAAACCCCGGATCCACTCCGTAATCCGTTACCCATATAAATCTATCTGGACCATAATTCAGAGATAAAAATGTTGGTGGAATGGATAGGGGGTATGAGCGCACGTGGTGTACTCACTGAGGCTGAGTATTCACTGCTTTGCCCGCCCACCGGTGCGTGTAATTGGTTGCAGTTAGACGCGTCCCAACCCTCAGTGGCAGCGTATCAGCTGACTGCAAACAATCATAGGCGCCAGGACGGACGGTGGGCAGGGAAAGCAGTGCAAGTGTCTGCGGGTCAGTATGACGGTATAAAAATAAATAAATAAAACAATCGGCGCAGGGTCCCCCATATTCTGATGCCAGCACAGATAAAGCTCGCGGCTGAAGCCCCCGGATGTTGGGCTTTATCTGTGCTGTGTATCTAATTAACGCTGAGTCACAAATGCGAGGGACTTGCATCACATCACCTGGTATGGCCTGCCGCTCTTCAAACATGAGCATGCAGGTACATAGAAACCCATGCGGCCGACCCGCTCCTGTCAGGAGAGTGTGCGGCTGTGCCGGGTAATGCAATGCGAGTCTCATGCGAGCCTGGCATGACATCACCTGGCACAGCCGCACACTCTCCAAACATGAGCATACAGGTACATAGAAACACATGCGGCCAACCCGCTCCTGTTACAAGAGTGTGCGGCTGTGACGCGAGATTTGCGCGAATCCCTCACAAGTAACTCCGGCCTAAGAGAAACCGCATGCGGGTTTTTTTTTTTTTTTAAATTCACATAAATAATAAAAAAAAAATGATGTGCGGCCCCCCCCAATTTTCATGCCCAGCCAAGATAAAACCAACTGGGGCTGTTATTCTAAGCCCGCAGCCGCCCGGTACTGCCGCATCCATTAGATGTGACAATCCTGGTTCTTTACCGGCTCTTCCTGTTGCTATGGTGCGGTGGCAATCCGGGTAAACCCTAGGTTAGTGATGGCACAGGTGTCTATGAGATGCCTGCATCAAAAACCTGTAAATGAAAGTAAATAAGTACAAACACAGAGGAAAAAACCTTTATTTTGAATAAAATACTGTACAAAAATACGTAAGCACTTTATTAAACCCAAACATCCCTCGAGGTCCTAAGTAATCCACACTAGGTCCCACGCTACTTTCAGCTCTGCTACATCTCACAGTGACCAGCCATAGAACATGACCGCCAGCTGTGAGTGCACACATAAGGCTAAGTTCACACACTGCGTTATTTTACGCTGCGTTTTTGTGCAGTTTTTGCGGCAAAAAACGCACAAAAAACGCACTCGCGGAAAAAAAATGCAGCAAAAACTGCATGCGTGTTTACCGCGTTTTGGTGCATTTTTTTGCTGCATTTTGCTGCGTTTTTGCTCACTGTGTTTTTATGCGTTTTTTATCAGTGAACAATGCCATTAAAGATTGTTGAAAAATAAAAAAAAAAAGGTCTGGTTATTTCTGTCTTCAATATGTTCTTCATTCTCCACTAGTGTATGCAGGAGATCAGACAGCTGCAGAACTAGAAGGCTCAGCATGCTCCATCCAGGACTGTATGCTGGAGGGAGAGGCAGGGGGAGCAGAACTACAAGGCTCAGCATCCTCCATCCAATAGTGTATGCAGGAGAGCAGACAGCAGCTGCAGAACTACAAGGCTCAGCTTCCTACATCCAATAGTGTATGCTGGAGAGAAGACAGCAGCTGCAGAACTACAAGGCTCAGCATCCTCCATCCAGGACTGTATGCTGGAGTTTTTTGCCCCCCCCAAAAAATGACGTGGGCTTCACCATATTTTTGTATACTAGTGTTACGTCCCCACCGGAGTCCGCTCCAGCGACTTCTGCTCCGATCGCCAGGCGACGCCATGTTCTTGCCGTGGATGGTGCTGGTGATGGGAGAGGAGTCGATGCCAGCGGCACCGGTGGGCGCAGGCTCCGATCATCCACTGGGCTGGGTTATCTTGGGATCTGCAGTACCACTGGGTGACTGTGGGTGGCGTGTGTCTTCCAGCTGAAGTTGCCAGTGTTCAGCTACAGCCAATGGGAAGACACCACACCCTTTTTAGTTCCCCTCCTGTCTGCTGACCTCTGCCAGAGATAGTTCTGATTTCCTGGCTCCTGGTCTGCCCTATTCTGTTTTGTGATTCCTGTGTGCTGACTTCTGCGTGTTTTCTGACTACCCTTCTGCCTGCTGTTTTTGTGCCTCGCTGCCCGATCCGGATTTGACCTCTGCTACGTCTTCTGATTACGTCCTTGTCTGCCGATTCTGTCCCTGTTCTGCTATTCCTGGTTTGACCCTGCCTGACGACTACTCTCATTGGACTGCAGCCTTCCACAGGTAGTGATCTCCAGGGCCCTGTGTAATTCCAAATCCCTGTATAGGGGTTAAAGGGTTTCAGGGTTCTCGGGGTCCTGCTTGGTGAGTGGCTTCCCTCTAGTCTGTCCATTACATGCCACCTGAGTCTGTTGATCCAGGCAGGCGTTACAGCTAGCCAGGTACAGCAAGCAGGTACGGGTTGCCCCCAACCCCCAGCTGCCTATTTGTATCCAGCTGTGAACCAAAAATATAGGGAAGCCCTTTTTTTTTTTTTTTTAAATTATTTCATGAATTTCATTAAATAATTAAAAAAAAAAAATGACATGGGCTTCGCCCAATTTTTGAGTCCAGCCAGGTACAACTAGGCAGCTGCGGATTGGAACCCGCAGTACAGAGTGCCCAAGCTTTCTGGGTACCCCCGCTGCGAATTGCAGTCCGCAGCCACCCCAGAAAATAGCGCTTTCATAGAAGCGCCATCTTTTGGCGTTGTATCCAACTCTCCCAGCTGCCCTGGTGGTGGGTTGCTCACTGGGTAATGATGGAGTTAGGGCTAGCTGTATATTATCAGCTGGCCCTAAGCCCAAAATTCATGGTGTCACGCCAATATTAGACATGGCCACCATGAATCTCTAGTAAAGATAAAAATATTTTTCTGTGTGTTGTGTTTTTTTTATTAGAAATAAAACACAACACAATTAGTGACTCCATCTTTATTGAAATAAAGAACCCCCCCTCCTCTGCAGTAATCCTGGGTCAAGGGTCCCGCGCCGTCCAATCCTGATCCAATATCACCTGATCGGTTTGCTGGAAGGCAAAGCGATCAGATGATGTGTCAGGTTCAAGGACATGAATCACATCACACATCAGTTGATTGTAGAAACGGCTTTTATACAATCAGCTGATGCATCAGTGCAAAAAAAAAAAAATACTCACTTATGTGCTAATTACCGGCCGGCAGCTCCTGGAGCGATCAGACGGGAGTCTGATCCCGTCCGATCGCTGCAGGAGCTGCTGGTAATCAGCTGATGAAGTCTCCTGACGGCATCAGCTGATAGGTTAAGCCGGCCGGGCGCTAAAAAGCTGGCGTCACCGCGAGACTTACGATCAGCTGATGCGTCAGGTGCCGCATCAGGTGATCACCACCAGGTCATGCAGCTATCGGACGTGCTGCCCGGGAGACTGCACACAGCCGGAGCGGGGGTGGCGGTACCGGGAGAGGAGCTGGGAGCGGACATGTCGGGAGTCTGTAGACAGGTAAGTATGACTTTTTTTTTTGTACTGTTCACTTGTGATTTCGCAGCTGCTTCCACCTTCCGCCCGGCCGTGGCGCCGTACGGGAGCGGACATGGCGCCCTACGGGAGGTGGAAGCAGCAGAGGCGGTACCGGCAGGATTCACCCTTCTGTGTTTACTGACAGAAGGCATCCTCTTCCTGTACATGTCACTTTACTACCCACCCCTTGCGTTTATAGCTGCGTTTTTAGTCATAGAAACGCGCTAATACACAGTTATATTTGCAATTTGCATATTTCATTGCATTTTTGAACATCTCATTGAACTCAATGAGTGGAAAACGCAGTGAAAAACGCAAAAATAATTGACATGCTGAGTTTTTGTGGGCACCACAAAAACGCAGCTAAAAAAAACGCTGTTTGTAGACAGCAAAAATGATACACATAGACTTTGCTGGAGAAGCAAAGTCATGCAGTTTTCTGAGCAAAAACGCACCCGAAAAACGTGCATAAACACCGTGAAAAACGCACTGTGTGAACTTACCCTAAGGAAACCTCACACATCACAGATAAGAAAATCTCTATATCATTATGGAATCTATAAGGTTTTCTATATTAGATCAGTAATTTTCTGTACTTAGGCTGGTTTCACACTACGTCTTTTTAACATCCGCTGAAAACGTTTTTTTAGCGGAAGTACGGATCCTGCTTTTATAGCAAATAACGTATGCAAACGCATATGTTATTTTGCAGGATCCTGCACTGGATGTTTAGGGGCGGGCATTGGAGTCATGTGATCGGGAGTGAGGGGAACTAGACTGGGAGCCGGCATCTGACAGCTGCAGACGCTGGTAACCAAGGTAAACATCGGCCTTGGATACCCGATATTTATCTTGGTTACGAGTGTCTGCAGCTGCTAGGAGCCGGGCTGCCTGCACGCGTAACGAGAGAGAGAGAGAGAGAGAGAGACCCACTCTGCTCCCACCCAAACCCTCCTCCCTGCCTCTGATCTCAGTGCATCCACTGAGAAATCATACAGAGACAGCAGCATATACAGTGTATGTGTATGTGTGCGCGTATATACAGTGTGTGTGTGTATGTGTGCGCGTATATACAGTGTGTGTATGTGTGCGCGTATATACAGTGTGTGTGTGTATGTGTGCGCGTATATACAGTGTGTGTATGTGTGTGTGTATGTCATGCTCACCTGTCTGCAGGGTCCCGGTGCCATGCCTGCTTCCAGCCCCTGTCTCGGTCCCGCCGCTCTGGCTGTGTGCAGTCTCCCCGGGGCAGGACCTTGCTTGCAGGACCTGGCCGTGGATCACCTGATGCAGTCACCTGACGCATCAGCTGATCGTAATTCTCGCGGTGTCGCACGGCCGGCTATCAGCTGATCCTGCCGTCAGGGGACTTCATCAGCTGATTACCGGCAGCTCCTGCAGTGATGGGCCAGGATCAGACTCCTGTCCAATCGATCGCTCCAGGAGCTGCCGGTAATCACCACAGCACATAAGTGAGTATTATTATTTTTTTTTTTTTGCACTGATGCTTCAGCTGATTGTATAATCGGCTTTTATACAATCAGCTGATGTGTGATGGGATTCAGGCACTTGATCCTGACACATCATCTGATCGCTTTGCCTTCCAGCAAACCGATCAGATGATATTGGATCCCGATTGGACGGCGCGGGACCCTAACCCAGGATTACTGCGGAGGGGGGTTTATTTCAATAAAGATGGAGTCACTAATTGTGTTGTGTTTTATTTCTAATAAAAATATTTTTCTGTGTGTTGTGTTTTTTTTTTTATCATTACTAGAAATTCATGGTGGCCATGTCTAATATTGGCGTGACACCATGAATTTCGGGCTTAGGGCTAGCTGATAATATACAGCTAGCCCTAACTCCATTATTACCTAGCTAGCCACCCGGCATCAGGGCAGCTAGAAGAGTTGGATACAGCGCCAGAAGATGGCGCTTCTATGAAAGCGCCATTTTCTGGGGTGGCTGCGGACTGCAATTCGCAGTGGGGGTGCCCAGAAAGCTTGGGCACCCTTCACTGTGGATTCCAATCCCCAGCTGCCTAGTTGTACCCGGCTGGACACTAAAATTAGGCGAAGCTCACGTCATTTCTTTTTAAATTATTTCATGAAATTCATGAAATAATTAAAAAGAAAAATGGCTTCTCTATATTTTTGGTTCCCAGCCGGGTAGAAATAGGCAGCGGGGGGTTGGGGGCAGCCCGTACCTGCCTGCTGTACCCGGCTAGCATACAAAAATATGGCGAAGCTCATGTCATTTTTTTTTTCTTTTTGGGTAAAAAACGGCATACAGTCCTGGATGGAGGATGCTGAGCCTTGTAGTTCTGCAGCTGCTGTCTGCTCTCCTGCATACAATGAACATTTTGAATAAGGAAATGACATCAGACCTTTTTTTTTTCCATCAACAATCTTTAATGGCATTGTGCACTGCTTAAAAACGCAGCAAAAAAGGCACCAAATCGCGGCAAAAACGTGACATGCAGGAGAGAGAGAGAGAGAGAGAGAGAGAGAGAGAGAGAGGGGGAGGGGGAGGGGGAAGGGGAGGGGGAGGGAGAGGGAGAGGGGGAGGGAGAGGGAGAGGGAGAGGGAGAGGGAGAGGGAGAGGGAGAGACTGGTCCCGGCCATGAAAAGTACTGTCTGGGCATGCTCACTACAAAAGCAGGATCCTCTATATCAGCAAGCCAGCGTTCACCTGCGTTTGCGTGCGTTATAGTCAGGATCCAGCAATTTGCAGTACTTGGACGGAGCTCAAAAACGCTACATGTTGCGTTTTTGAAACATGTCAAAATAACGCAAAAGAACGGATCCTGCGTCTAACGGACGCAAACGCATGCAAACGGAGGTGGACGCGAGTCCATTGAAAATGCATTGCAGTGAAAACGGATTTGCACAGGATCCGTACTTCCGTTAAAAAAACGTTTTTAACGAATGTTAAAAAGACGTAGTGTGAAACCAGCCTTACATAGTGGCGATCCTCATGCATATCAGTTCTGTCTTCTCCAGAAATATTGGCGCAGTGACGTCCTCACTATTGTACAAGGAAGATACAACTTGTGTTAAATGGTCACAAACTGAATAATACAAGCAAATATAAGAAGCTTTGTAATAGATTTTATCCACTTATGAGCCACGTCTACTCCCCCCCCCGCATTCTGAACTAACCATCAACTCTGAAAAAAAAAGTTTAACTCCGTCTTAGTCAAAGCAAAATGGCTTGCCAGTTCTCTGTGATTACACAGCCCATTATAGTCTGTGGAGAGGGAGAAGTGAGGAGCAGAGTGAGAAAACAGGAAAAGATACAGAAATATCGTGCTGCAGTTAGAAAGTAACTAACCCTATCCAAGAGCTGACGTCACAGCTACACTGCTGAGTACTGCTGTATAATGCCCTTCATGCTGCTGCTACTTCTAAACATGTGTAAAGCAGAGAAAAAAGATCAGGAATCCCTCTGTGTGTACTGTGTATAGGAGACGCCATAACAGCGAGTCTCTTCCCACTAGACCAGAGACAACTGGAAACTACAGAGGAGAACACTGGTGAAAAGTATAGGACACAAGTCATCTAATGGCCAGAAATAGTGTTACTCCTCATGTGCACACATGACCGCTTATTCACTTAATTTCAGACCCTGTTCTCTAGATGGCTGAAGCCCCATCAGTCGGACCCCCGACTTTACACTACAACTGTACTTCAAACACATATCTTACATGTAATATTGGCTTCAGCTATTATATATTATACATGGCCCTGTGCCAGAATAATACATGGGCCCTGTGCCAGAATAATACATGGGCCCTGTGCCAGAATAATACATGGGCCCTGTGCCAGAATAATATATGGGCCCTGTGGCAGAATAATACATGGGCCCTGTGCCAGAATAATATATGGGCCCTGTGCTAGAATAATATATGGGTCTGTGCCAGAATAATATATGGGCTTGGGCCAGAATAATATATGGGCCCTGTGCCAGAATAATATATGGGCCCTGTGCTAGAATAATATATGGGTCTGTGCCAGAATAATATATGGGCTTGGGCCAGAATAATATATGGGCCCTGTGCCAGAATAATATATGGGTCTGTGCCAGAATAATATATGGGCCCTGTGCCAGAATAATACATGGGCCCTGTGCTAGAATAATACATGGGCCTGTGCCAGAATAATACATGGACCCTGTGCCAGAATAATACATGGGCCCTGTGCCAGAATAATATATGGACCCTGTGCTAGAATAATACATGGGCCCTGTGCCAGAATAATATATGGACCCTGTGCTAGAATAATACATGGGCCCTGTGCCAGAATAATACATGGGCCCTGTGCCAGAATAATACATGGGCCCTGTGCCAGAATAATACATGGGCCCTGTGCCAGAATAATACATGGGCCCTGTGCCAGAATAATACATGGACCCTGTGCTAGAATAATACATGGGCCCTGTGCCAGAATAATACATGGACACTGTGCCAGAATAATACACGGGCCCTGTGCCAGAATAATACATGGGCCCTGTGCCAGAATAATACATGGGCTCTGTGCCAGAATAATACATGGGCCCTGTGCCAGAATAATACATGGGCTCTGTGCCAGAATAATACATGGACCCTGTGCCAGAATAATACATGGGCCTGTGCCAGAATAATACATGGGCCTGTGCCAGAATAATACATGGGCCCTGTGCCAGAATAATACATGGGCTCTGTGCCAGAATAATACATGGGCCCTGTGCCAGAATAATACATGGGCTCTGTGCCAGAATAATACATGGACACTGTGCCAGAATAATACATGGGCCCTGTGCCAGAATAATACATGGGCCCTGTGCCAGAATAATACATGGGCTCTGTGCCAGAATAATACATGGGCCCTGTGCCAGAATAATACATGGGCTCTGTGCCAGAATAATACATGGACCCTGTGCCAGAATAATACATGGACCCTGTGCCAGAATAATACATGGGCCCTGTGCCAGAATAATACACGGGCCTGTGCCAGAATAATACACGGGCCCTGTGCCAGAATAATACATGGGCTCTGTGCCAGAATAATACATGGGCCCTGTGCCAGAATAATACATGGGCTCTGTGCCAGAATAATACATGGACCCTGTGCCAGAATAATACATGGACCCTGTGCCAGAATAATACATGGGCCCTGTGCCAGAATAATACATGGGCCTGTGCCAGAATAATACATGGGCCCTGTGCCAGAATAATACCTGGGGCCCTGTGCCAGAATAATACATGGGCCTGTGCTAGAATAATACATGGACCCTGTGCCAGAATAATACATGGGCCTTGTGCCAGAATAATACATGGACCCTGTGCCAGAATTATATATGGGCCTTGTGCCAGAATAATACATGGACCTGTGCCAGAATTATATATGGGTCTTTGTAGTTCTATATCTCATCATAATGCACAATTCCACCTGATTTGGAGATGAAAGTGCCCCCTTACCTCCTGTGCATCTGCACAGGTCGCACCAGTGGTATGTGCTCCTCTGATTGATGTCTTCCCCATTCATCTACAATACTAAGCCAACATTTTACATATATATCACACAATTTAAAGAGTAACCATCATTTTATTTTTTTTCCTCATGAATCAATAGTACCTGTGAAAATAAGAACTTTGCAATATTCCTTATTAGAGAAATCGTCTTTCTTCTACTGAACTTATCATTCTCAAAATTCTCAATTCATGGGTAAAATCTTTATTGCGTAAATACAAATGTTCCCATTACTGAGATAGGAGATGACGGTTGGTGCTGAGAAAGTTCTATGGAGAACGGTAACTGTTGTTACATCAGCAACTTTCTATTCTATCTTATCAGAGAAATCTGCTTCTTTCTCCTCTCGGACTGATATTACACTTTCAGTTCAGATTTCTCTGATAATAAATATTACAGTTTGTTATTTTCACGTGTAATATTCATTCTTGGTAAAAGTAAAGCAAAACAACGGTTTCTCTTAATATTCTGTGATGTTACATGTAAAATGTTGCTTGGTATTGGAGATGTATGGGGAAGGCAGTGATGCCCATCAGCCTAATGCATGCGTCACACGGGACGATTTATCGTGCGATCGTATGAGCGATCGCACCCGCCCCCGTCGTTTGTGCGTCACGGGCAATTAGTTGACCGTGGCCCACAAAGTCGTTTAACCCCTGTCACACGTACTTACCTGCCAAACGACCTTGCAGTGGGCGGCGAACATCCATTTCCTGAAGTGGGAGGGACGTTCGGCATCACAGCGACGTTCACACAGCGGCCGGCCAATAGAGGCGGAGATGAGCGGGACGTAAACATCCCGCCAACCTCTTTCCTTCCGAATTGCCGGCAGGACGCAGGTAAGCTGTGTTCATCGTTCCCGAGGTGTCACACGGAGCGATGTGTGCTGCCCCGGGTACAATGAACAACCGGCGCAGAGAAGAAGAAACGACATTTGAAAATGAGCGTCATGTCAACGAGCAACGATAAGGTGAGTATTTTTGCTCGTTCACCGTCGCTCGTAGCTGTCACACGCTACGATATATCAAACAATGCCGGATATGCGTCACTTACTACGTGACCCCTCCGACATATTGCCCGATATATCGTACCGTGTGACGCCCGCAATATCCTTCCATTCATACATTTGCAATGCTTACACATTCGGCACACAGGGCGATTTGTCACTATGTAAGTATTAAACTCCTCTTATTTTGATACACAGCCAAGATAAGTGCACGGCCGGGGGCTGCAGCCGGCGGTGAAGGAATCCGATCTGTGGTTGTTGAATAATCATCCTGTAAGTTTTCATCTAATGACGTCATCTGTGCATCAGGGTGAGACTTGTGGGTAGGGTCTTCTCTCCGCCCTCCACCTGCCTCCTGTATTTCTTTTACTGGTAATTGATTATTATTTATTGACCTGCCTGACTTTTGAAATTCCACACCACCTCCATCATTTAGGCGGGCGGTGTGTACGCAGTGTGATTTTACAGTGGGTCTGCAAGTCTTAAATAAATTAGTGCGGGAGGCAGCGCATGCACAGAACGACATTTCAACTCAATGACTTTTTTATTAAGCCGAAAACTTGATCTACCTCCGCTACCATTTTATTAAAGACCGTCCTGTGGAATCACACTGTGCACGCACCGCCCACCCCAGTGATGAATAATCAGTGACCTGTAAAAGAAACAGAGGAATCAGGTAGAGGGGCAGAAAAGCCAAAGAAGAACCTACACTTAAGTAATGGGTGTAAGGTAGGAAGCCCTGGATCCCGGTATACTGCCTCAGTATGATCTCTGTGGAAAAGCTTTCTTTATACCGGTGATGGCTGAAAAAGGCGGAGATCTGAATCCGGCTCATGACCCTCCATCAGAGCTGAATGTGGCTCTAAATGTCATAAAGGTTGGTGTCCTCTGAGCTACATGGAGCTGTGTTGTGGCCCCTCCATTCTCATTGAATCTTGCATATGTCCTTCGCAAAGTTTAATCTGCCCAATTCCAGTGTTGCTGAAGCATCCCCAGATCATCACCAATCCTCCACCAAATTTCACAGTGGCTGAAAGACACTGTGGCTTGTACGCCTCTCCAGGTCTCAGTCTAACCATTAGATGAAAAAGTGTTGGACAAACCTGAAAATTATACTCATCAGAGAAGATTACCTTACTCTAGAAATTGGGCATGAATTGGGCAGATTAAACTTTGCGAAGGACGCATGAATCAAGTCGCATACAAGATTATCCTGGAAAAACTGTTGCTTCCTTCTGCTCAGGCAATGTTCCTAAACTCTGAGGACTGGTTTTTCCAGCAGGACAATGTCCCATGTCATGGCCAGCCCATTCTCCAGACCTGAACCCCATTGAAAACCTCTGGAATGTAATCTAGAGGAAGGTGGATAGTTACAAGCCATCAAACCAGGAAGGACTGCTTACATTTTTTGCCCCAGGAGTGGCATAAGGTCACCCAAAAGCATTGTGAAAGACTGGTGGAAAGCATGCCAAGACACATGAAAGCTGTGATTAAAAATCATGGTTATTCCACAAAATATTGGTTTCTGAACTCTTCCTGAGTTAAAACATTAGTATTGTTGTTTCTAAATGATTATGAACTTGTTTTCTTTGCATTATTTGAGATCTGAAAGCAATGCATTTTTTTGTTATTTTGACCATTTCTCTTTTTCAGAAAATAAATACAAAATTTATTGCTTGGAAATTCGGAGACGTTGTCAGTAGTTTATAGAATAAAAGAACAATTTACATTTTACTCAAAAGTATAAAGAGAAAAATGAGAAAAAGTACTTACCGAGTCAAGTCTACTTTCATTAGTTCCATGTCCTCCTTTTGAATAAGCTTTAGCAGACTACGCATGTCCTCCTCACTATTGTACATGAAAAATTAAATGATTACAACGTTCATCACCATTAGTGACCATAACAACATTGGGTAAATTCCTCCCCTTCTCCCTCCATCCTAGGAACTTTCTTTGGCAAAATGTTTACATTTTCTATATTCCACTGTTAAAGGGAATCTATCACCGGGTTTTTTGCTATGTAACCCCTTTGCAACCTTGCATTTTTCCGTTTTTCGTTTTTTGCTCCCCTTCTGCAAGAGCCATAATATTTTTATTTTTCCGTCAATCTTGCCATATGAGGCCTTGTTTTTTAAGGGATGAGTAAATTAAACCATGAGTTTTACCATATCGTGTACTGGAAAACGGCAAAAAACCTGTCCAAAAAAAGGGACACACTTTTTGTGCTATTTTCCGCGACCTGTAACTTTCTCAGTTTTTAGGAAAAGGGGCTCAGTGATGGCTTATTTTTTGTGTCTTGAGCTGACTTTTTTAATGGTGCCATTTTTGCGCAGATACTACATTTTGATCGCCTGTTTTTGAATTTTGCAACGATTAAAAAACATAATTTTGGAGTTTGGAATTTTTTTGCCACTACGCCGTTTACCTATCAGATTAATATATTTTATATTTTGATAGATCAAGCATTTCTGAAAGTGGCGATACCAAATTTGTGTATATTTGGTTTTTTTTAACCTCTTAATTTTCAACGGTGTGAAAGGGGGGGTGATTTGATCTTTTAGGTTTTTAAAACTTTTATTGTTTTTAAATTTTACTGGTCCCTCTAGGTGACTATAAGGATCAGCAGTGTGATCGCTCATTCATTTCTGTTGATCACAGCTGCTCAGTTGAGATCACCAGAATTGCTTATGTCTTGTAACAGGCAGCACTCGGCTGAGTGTTACAGGAAGTGAGTCATGTGAGCTACAGGAGTCATATTCATGAATTCTGTGTAACTCTGCACCCACCCCTGTGTGACTTTCTTTTGCTTATATGTGGCGCCCTGGACAAGCCAGGGGCCACAGAGAACAACACCAACACACCCCACACTCCCGGTCAGGCACACCGAAGTCAGACAAAAACCCTTGTTGCCTTCCTCCAGGGGCTGATGTCCACACCAGGGGGTGGAGCCAGGCGGTTGGTCTCCGCCCACCGAGGAGTTCACAGTCCTGGAGGCGGGAAAACAGTTCAGATTAGTTTGGAGGAGAAAGTGAGAGGAGTGAAGTAGTAGTAGAGCAGACTGAAATTGGTCCGGGTTTGTGCCCCGGACGGAGCAGCAAGGTTGGCAGACGGTGGTGACCGTCTGCAGGAGTGGCCTATTGGAGCTAGCCGTAAGGACCGTGGACAGGCGGTGGCCCGGCGGTACTGGACCGGTACGCAAAGAGAAGCCAGCACCATCCGGCAGGGGCTTACGGACCCCGACAAGGCTAGGAGTCGCCGTGAATTTGTCAAATCCGTTAGCGAAGGGAACCTCCTGGGTTTCCCAGCAGCCAAGTCCCGACAGAAGGCAACAGTCCAACCAAGAGAGGGAAACACAGCCACCGCCAAGGCTACCGTTCCCAGGGCCAGAGCCTGCGGGCAAAAGGGGCTCCTTCGGCCCATATCCAAGCTGGGGAGCGGGTTACCGGTGGGAACCCATTGGAACCAAACAGTACACAGGTGCAGGGAAAGGCAGTCACCATCAACCTGCCGGGAGCCGAAAACACCACAGCCATCTGTGTGACCCGTCCATCCAGCCGTGTGTTTTACCGAGAACTGTGTCTTCATCATTGGCTGAGTGAGTACCACCGTGCCGTGCAGCACAGCGATGTCCCCGCGACCCTGCACCTCACCAGGCCCCGTAACCCGCCTGCCATCCATTCCCTACCCCTCACCGGGCCCCGGGACAACCAACCCCCTACCCACGGAGGGGAGAACCAACATCCAAGCTGCTCCTTGTCATCGCTCCCGAGATCCCCGTCCAGAGCAGCGGTGGTGTCACAACCTCACCACAACCGTGGGTGGCGTCACAGACAATATCCAATCCCCACAATCAACCCCCCTTTTCACTCACGGGCGAGGAGCGCCGCTCGAGGCCCCGGGATCCGGCCCACCGCTCGAGCCACCACCGAGCAGCAGCAGCAGTAGCCGTGCCGGACCCGAGCAGTGGGTGAGCGCAGCGCACCTCCTCCGCCCGCGACAACTTGGCGTCACGAACAGGATCTTACCGCTCTGCCGTCTGGTAGAGGTGCGCCTTGTGACCGCCGGAGGTGTCCGGCCAAAAATTTTGAGAAGCCGCCATCTTGGGTGCGAAAAATTCCTGCTCGAGCGTCTCCTCGAGCAGTGGAGGCGCGAAAGCCGAAACCCTGCCCCTGTAGAGGAGGAGCCGGAAAGAAACTAAGGGGGACGAGATGGCGGCTGGCCGCATGTGAGCGCGGCTATAAAAACAGGGACGCCAGGACCCTGCGGCCATCTTGTTGCTGGTTCCTGGAAGAGGCCGCCAAAGCCATGTACATGCCGTCCCGCAGCACCGTAGCCCCCGGACCTGAACCGCGGCGTGGGTGGAGATCCGGACAGCTCAGCTCCAACAACGGCTGCAGGTCAAAATGCAGCTCCTCCTGAAGGAGTGGGAGGCCGACATGGCGGAGGTTATAGCAACCGTGCGGAGACGCGAGGAGGAAGTTTCGGAAGGGAGGGTAAGTGACTCACGCCCCGGTACCCCTAATGGGTCGGTCATCGCGGGCGCGGGACCCGGTCTGAACCCGCTCGCCCTGCTACCTCCCTCGCTACCTGTATTGGCTGCCGCGACCCCGCCACTAGGCCCGCTACCCCCGCAACCGGTAGCGGTACCCCGCACGTCCGCCCAGGTGGATCGGCCAGCAGCCGGAGCCCGTGATCGCCCAGGACAGCTACCGTGGAAGGTGCCGAAGCCCGAACCGGAGGCATCTGCGGAGACTTCCCCCGAGCCGGAGCCGACAGACCGCTCCGTGCAGGAGACCCGGTGGAAGAGGACCCCTGTGCCCATCCCCCACACCTCGGCTGAGGTTGCGCCGGGTTGCCGCTGCAAGGCAGCACCCCAGGCCAAGTCACCGCGGGATCTTCCACCCAGATCGCCAGCGGTGGGCAGTGTCCAGAAGGTCTCGGGGGGCCCGACCTGTGCGCCGGAGCTCGCAGCAGCCCCGTATTGGGACAGGGAGCCGACACCGCTGGGCCCGGAGATCGCGGAAAGGGAAAGGAAGAAGGCAGAGATGGTGGCCCGCACGATCCGGGAAAAGGAGAGTCTCAGGCAAGCGACCTTCTGTGTCCGGGGCCTCCTGCATGAAGGGCAGGTGAGGCGGTTTGATGTCCGCCAGGGCTATGGCTTTATCTATGAGCCAGGCCTGGAGGCCGAAGTCTTCGTAGCCCGGCGGGATGTCAACGCCCACCTGCCGGAGGAACACCGAGGCCGCAACCTGATGCCGGTGAGATCGGCACTGCGGGGAGAGGGGGTGGTTTGGGTTAGATGCCAAGTTGAGGGGCAGCCAAGAGGCCCGAGTGTGCACCGTGCCCCCTCCCCCAACCGATGCCGAAGAATCGGAGTAATAGCAGCGGAGTCCCGTTGCAATTGTCCCCCGTTGGGACCACCAGAGTGCTGTTTAAAGTTTTTGTGAATGATAAGAAAGAAGTGATTACCAAGAATGTTACCTGATTTACTGCTGATTTGAACCGGTCGTTGCCGGCAACTGGTCCCCGTTGGGACCCCTTACAAACCACTGCGTAGAAACTACTTCGGACAAGCCCGAGAACTAGCAGGGCAACCACAAACTTGTCGCTTGTAAATAAAAATGTTTTTGTTGGCTTTACCGTGCCCGCCTCCGGAGAGGCAGATTGGAGGAAGGGCCCGCAGTGGAGCAGGCTGGGGCCCAGCCACCACCGGAACCGGTGGCGATCCTCTGGAGGGGTTCAGGGGTCCCCATGGACGCGGGTCCCCTGAAAAGGACAGAACCCGCTCGGGCAACTTGGCGCAGGACTGGGGTCAAGGGGTGCTGCCCATTTGCTTAGGGGCAGCATGAGGGCCAGGTTGCTTGGGTGGGAGAGAGTGGAAGCCGTTACCGTTTCGCAACGTTTAACCCCTTCAGCCCCGGGGCACTTTCCGTTTTTGCGTTTTTGTTTTTTGCTCCCCTTCTTCCGAGAGCCGTAACTTTTTTATTTTTCCGTCAATCTTGCCATATGAGGGCTTGTTTTTTGCGGGACAAGTTGTACTTTTAAATGAAACCATAAGTTTTGCCATATTGTGTACTGGAAAGCAGCAAAAAAATTCCAAGTGTGGAAAAATTGCAAAAAAAGTGTGATGGCACAATAGTTTTTGGGATCTTTTATTCACGGTGTTCACTATATGGTAAAACTGATGTGTGGGTATGATGCCTGAGGTTGGTGCGAGTTTGTAGACACCAAACATGTATAGGTTTACTTGTATCTAAGGGGTTAAAAAAAATTCACAAGCTTGTCCAATAAAAGTGGCGTACGTTTTGTGCCATTTTCCGAAACCCGTAGAGTTCTCATTTTTTGGGATTTATGGCTCAGTGACGGCTTACTTTTTGCGTCTCGAGCTGATGTTTCTAATGGTAGCACTTTTGCACAGATGCTACGTTTTGATCGCCTGTTATTGCATTTTGCGTAAAACTTGCGGCGACCAAAAAACATAATTTTGGCATTTGGAATTTTTTTGCCACTACGCCATTTACCAATCAGATTAATTGATTTTATATTGTGATAGATCGGGCATTTCTGAACGTGGCGATACCAAATATGTGTATGTTTATTTTTTTTAGCCCTTTAATTTTCAATGGTGGGAAAGGGGGGTGATTTGAACGTTTAGGTTTTTTGTTTTTTTTTAAATTTTTTAAAACTTTTTTTTTTTACTTTTTTATTTTATTTTACTAGTCCCCCTAGGGGGCTAAAGCGATCAGCAATCCGATCGCTGATCGCTATCTGCTGATCACAGCTATACTGCTGTAAACAGCAGAAATAATCACTTTCTTTTTTCCTCTGCTCCGTGCCGAGGAAAAACGAAAGTGAAACTTTGTAGCAGCAGGCGTCATCACATGACCCTGTGCTACGATGGCAACCACCGAACGTCACGTGATCACTCACGTGACTTCCGATGGGGGCGGCGGTAAGTAGAAAACATGGCCGCGCGCATATAGATCTCGCTGCCAGACTTTGGCAGCGAGATCTAAGGGGTTAATGTTCCGGGTGGAATGCGATTCCACTCGGAACATGTAGGCACACATGTCAGCTGTTGAAAACAGCTGATATGTGTGCCGATCCACGCCGCCTGCCCGCGGCATGGGGCGGGGCTTACCGGGACACGATCCATGACGGAAAGATCCGTCCATGGTCGTGAAGGGGTTAAGTAAGAGTACCTCCCGATGTGGGAAGAAGTTAATATGCTTGTAATATGTTTACCGTTTCTCTTTTTCAGTTGTGAAAATAAAACCGGTGATGGACGGGCAGCCCGCGGACGGTCTGCATTTTACTAAGGGGAAATGGGGTGCCCTGGACAAGCCAGGGCCCACAGAGAACAACACCAACACACCCCACACTCCCGGTCAGGCACACCGAAGTCAGACAAAAACCCTTGTTGCCTTCCTCCAGGGGCTGATGTCCACACCAGGGGGTGGAGCCAGGCGGTTGGTCTCCGTCCACCGAGGAGTTCACAGTCCTGGAGGCGGGAAAACAGTTCAGATTAGTTTGGAGGAGAAAGGGAGAGGAGTGAAGTAGTAGTAGAGCAGACTGAAGTTGGTCCGGGTGTGTGGCCCGGACAGAGCAGCAAGGTTGGCAGACGGTGGTGACCGTCTGCAGGAGTGGCCTATTGGAGCTAGCCGTAAGGACCGTGGACAGGCGGTGGCCCGGCGGTACCAGACCGGTACGCAAAGAGAAGCCAGCACCATCCGGCAGGGGCTTACGGACCCCGACAAGGCTAGGAGTCGCCGTGAATTTGTCAAATCCGTTAGCGAAGGGAACCTCCTGGGTTTCCCAGCAACCAAGTCCCGACAGAAAGCAACAGTCCAACCGAGAGAGGGAAACACAGCCACCGCCAAGGCTACCGTTCCCAGGGCCAGAGCCTGCGGGCAAAAGGGGCTCCTCCGGCCCATATCCAAGCTGGGGAGCGGGTTACCGGTGGGAACCCATTGGAACCAAACAGTACACAGGTGCAGGGAAAGGCAGTCACCATCAACCTGCCGGGAGCCGAAAACACCGCAGCCGTCTGTGGGAGCCGTCCATCCAGCCGTGTGTTTTACCGAGAACAGTGTCTTCATCATTGGCTGAGTGAGTACCACCGTGCCATGCGGCACAGCGCAGCCCCCGCGACCCTGCACCTCACCAGGCCCCGTAACCCGCCTGCCATCCATTCCCTACCCCTCACCGGGCCCCGGGACAACGAACCCCCTACCCACGGAGGGGAGAACCAACATCCAAGCTGCTCCCTGTCATCGCTCCCGGGATCCCCGTCCCGAGCAGCGGTGGTGTCACAACCTCACCACAACCGTGGGTGGCGTCACGGACAATATCCAATCCCCACAATCAACCCCCCTTTTCACTCACGGGCGAGGAGCGCCGCTCGAGGCCCCGGGATCCGGCCCACCGCTCGAGCCACCACCGAACAGCAGCAGCAGTAGCCGTACTGGACCCGAGCAGTGGGTGAGCGCAGCGCACCTCCTCCGCCCGCGACATATACACAGTGTACACAGAAAGCTGCCAATCAATGGTTTGGTCGGGATTATACAGATCTCAGCATTCTGAGAACTGGTAGATCTGAAGATGATAAAACAATGATTTTATTAAAACTGTACCAAGCTGCTCAGTAAGTGACACATCGCTGAAATCGCTGTTTTGGATGTAGTAACAAAAACCTTCTGATACATTCCCATTAAATGCTTAAATTCTGTGTGCCATCAGCTACCAATAGAGGGAGCACTTTCTGTATGGGGATAAATGGAATCCTAGGAGATTAGTGGCAGAAAAAATACAAGAAAAGATGGAAAAAAATGCAAGAGCAAATAGTGAAAATATTACATTTTTATTATTAAATCATTAAAATGTAAAGCGATAGGGAAGAGACCCCAAACACATAGTACATAAAAACTAGAAAGAAAAAACAGGCGGACACCTGACATAAATTTAAATAGGAGAAAAAGATTTTGATCATTTAAGTACATAAGGGGGTATGGATATATGGTATATACTAAAATTAATATATACAAGACATAATATGTATAATCACGTGAATATATACAATTTATATATCAAAAAATAATAGTTCAAAACACACCATCCTGTAAGACAAGAGGATATCCTGTAAAGCCCATCTGTGTCTGTGCAAATGGGATTTACAGTGTATCATCTGTGCCTGAATGAAATGATCAGTCATCAGGAGAAGGAAACCTCTATATTATAATATCATGTATAAGGTTCTCTCATATTACAGCATTACATTTCTTTACTTACATTATGATAATGTTCTCTTTAGATTGAATCAATTTATTTTGTAATTTCGCAGTCTTGTCCAGCCTATAGTACATGGAAAGTAGATCAGTGTTTGTGTTCAGCAAGGAATGGATTTGAACTATTAGGCCTAAGCCACACGGCATGAAAATCGGAGCGAGTGGAGTGCAATAAAACATCGCATTCCACTCGGACCAATATTAGCCTGTGTGTCAGGCACATGAGCGATTATTTTCTCAGCCCTAATCAGACCAAGTTAACAATCGCAGCATGCTGCGACTGTAATGCGATCATTGTTTCTCTCGCACCCATTCAAGTCAATGGGGCGAGAAAAAAATCGCACTGCACTCACGGTACACCGGTGTACCGCGAATGCAGTGCGAGAATGGCAATAGCCGACAACGGAGGAGAGAGGGAGATAAATCCCTCCCTCCCCTCCTCAGCGCTGGCCCTCCCCTCCTCAGAGACGGCCCTCCCCTCCTCAGCACTGGCCCTCCCCTCCTCAGAGCCGGCCCGCCCCTTGCAGCTGATATCCGATCGCATGATCGGACCTCAGTCACAGGGACACTCGCATGACACTCGACTCTGCTGTACTGACAGCGTGAGCCGAGTGTCATGCGAGGGGATCGCAGTAATCCCCGTGTGGCCCCAGCTTTAAAAGAGACATCCCATGATAGTTCTCCCCTCTCCACAGTATAGGAACTGCTCTACTGATTGCTGGGAATCTGTCCGCTGGAACCTCCAGCTCTGAGATGCCTCTATAGGATGGAGTGGAGTACAAGTATGCGCTCCACCACTCTATACAGTAACTATGGGACTGGTGGAGATGGCCGAGCGTTATATCAGGCAGGTTACATACTGACAATAAAGACTTTTACCTGCGCTTGACGCTTTCAGCTGAAAAACAAACAACAGTTTAGAATTAGATTTCCTGAAGCATTTAATAACCGTCGCCCAGTTTCGTAGTATGACGTATTATTTGGCGATATTCACACAACAGTTTTTTTTTGTCATCTCCTAAAGTGCAGAGGCGTTCCCTCCGCACCGGCCGACCATGCAATCCGTGAGTGGGGGGATTGTCTCTGTCTTCCCTCATCACCCCCCCCCCGCTTGGAGTGCAGGGGCGTTCCCTCCACAGCGGCCAACCATGCAGCCAGTGAGTGGGGGATCGGCTCCGTCTTCCCTCATCACCCCTCGCTAGGTCAGCAGAACCGTAGTCCCCATGCTAAACAGAGCGGGGTGCAGGGGGGCACAGCTAGGTAAGGAGCACAGATTTGTTTAGACTTTTTGTTTTTGGTGTCAGTACTTGTGGGCGCAATATACTGAGTGGGGGACTGTGGCGCTATCACATGGTTTAGGAGCTGTGGGGGTCGTCATTCTGAGTGAGGGACTGTGGCACTATCACATGGTTTAGGAGCTGTGGGGGTCGTCATTCTGAGTGAGGGACTGTGGCGCTATCACACAGTTTAGGAGCTGTGGAGGTGTCATGCTCAGTGGGGGACTGTGGCGCTATCACATGGTTTAGGAGCTGGGGGGCGTCATTCTGAGTGAGGGACTGTGGCGCTATCACATGGTTTAGGAGCTGTGGGGGCCGTCATTCTGAGTGGTGGACTGTAGCGCTATCACACAGTTTAGGAGCTGTGGAGGTGTCATGCTCAGTGGGGGACTGTGGCGCTATCACACGGTTTAGGAACTATGGGGGGTCGTCATTCTGAGTGAGGGACTGTGGCACTATCATGGTTTAGGAGCTGTGGGGGTGTCATACTGAGTGGGGGACTGTAGCGCTATCACATGGTTTAGGAGATGTGGGGGCGTCATTCTGAGTGAGGGACTGTGGCGCTATCACATGGTTTAGGAGCTGTGGGGACGTCATTCTGAGTGGGCACCATTGGAACTTTTGCTTTAGGGACCCTGTGGTTTGTAGGATACTGAGCACTAGAGGATTTATTGTGAGGGCTCGGATGAGTTTTGCTACAAGGTATAATGGGATGAATTTGTGTTCTTCAGTCTTTCTACGTATTATTCACAATATTCTGGGGTGAGAATGAATATAACTGGGTGTGGGAATGTCAATACTTACATTGGATGGTGGAGACTGCTCCCTGTAATAATAAAACAGAGAAGTGTATAAAGTCTAGGAAACATTTCCTCTTGTTACATTGTACATCACTCACTCATAGGCTCTGATTACACTGGACAATGAGGTAGATTTATTATACTATATGTATATATATGTTATACAGTATGCGCAGAGCGCCAGTCTGTGCCTCATGACGCATTCATATACTTCATAATCAGCGCCTGGCATCCGCGCACAACTCAGGGCGGCATCTGACTTTCTTTTCTATTTCTAGCACATTTGGGGCAGATTGGGCCATTTTTTTCTGTGTAAATTAACATTTCCTTTGTGTTCTGTTATTTTGGTGACGATCTCCAGAACGGTCGGTCTTGGAGAACTGAACCCGGTCTAAAAGCTTGTGAAGTGCCGGATTTATCTCTGCGGCAAATTTGGTGTAAGTTAGTCCAGTAGTTTACCTGTAACTTAATATTTGCATTTGTGTTCCATATTATTTGGGGGTTACTATCTTTAACCCCTTAAGGACTGAGCCACTTTGTACATTAATGACTGAGCCTCATTTTCCAATTCTAACCACTGCTTAACCCTTTCACACCAGAGCCTGTTTTTGCCTTCGTGACTGGGCCAATTTTTTGATTTCTGACCACTGTCACTTTGACAGGTTATAATAACTCTGGAGCGCTTCATTGGATCCCGGTGATTCTGAGATTGTTTTTTGTGATATGTTGTACTTCAGGATAGGCATAAAATTAAGACGATATTTTTTGCGTTTATTTGTAAAAATATTGGAAATTTGGCGAAAATTGTAATTTTTATAACATTAAACCAGAAAGTTATGATACAAAAAATAGTTACTAAATAACATTTCCCACTTGTCTACTTTACATCAGCACAATTTCTGAAACATAATTTTTTTTTGTTAGGAAGTTAGAAGGGGTCAAAGGAATTTCTCATATTTCCAACAAAATTTACAAAACCATTTTATTTAAGGACCGCATCACATTTGGAGTGACTTTGAGAGGCATAGGTGACAGAAGATACCTAAAAGTGACCCCATTCTAAAAACCTACACCCCTTACACTACTCAAAATCACATCCAAGAAGTTTATTAACCCTTTAGGTTCTTCACAGGAACCAAAGCAATGTAGAAGGAAAAAATGAAAATTTTACTTTATCCCTCAAAAATGTTACTTTAGCCTCACATTTTGCATTTTCACAAGTGTAACAAGATAAAATGCACAATAAAATGTATTGTGAAATTTCTCCTGCATGCGCTGATACCTCCTATGTGGTGGAAATCAATTGTTTGGGCGCAGAGCAGGGCTCGGAAGTGAAAGAGCGCCACTTGAATTTTTGAAAGCTAAATAGGCTACAATCATTAGCGGATGCCATGTCACATTTGGGTACCCCCCTAATGTGCCTAAAAGGTGGAACGGAACTCCCCCACAAAGTGGCCCTATTTTGGAAACTAGACCCCTCAAGGAATTTATCTAGATGTTTGGTGAGTCCCTTGAACCCACAGTGGCTTCACAGAAGTTTAGAACATTGAACCATAAAAATAAAAAAAATAAAAATGTACTCTTCTGCAATTTCTCCTGAGTACGGCGATACCCCATATGTGGTTCACGGCGGGGCTCAGAAGGGAAGGAGCGCCATTTGAATTTTGGAGCGCACAATTGTCTGGAATAGATAGCGGACGCCATGTTGTGTTTGGGGTGCCATCCATGTGAGGGCTTGTTTTTTGCGGGACGAGTTGACGTCTCTATCGGTACCATTTTCGGGCATATAACATTTTTGGATTGTTTTTTATTCTCATTTTTGGTAGGTAGAATTAAGATGAAACAGCAATTCGGGAATTGGTTTTTGCAATTTTTTTTATCTTGTTAACTGTTTGGTAAAAGTAACAGCACAGGTTTATTCTTCCGGTCAGTACGGCTACACCGATACCATATTTATATAATTTTTTATGTTTGCTGCTTTTACGCAATTAAAACAATTTTTTGGAAAATAGAATTTTTCTTTGCATTGCTGTAAGCTGTAACTTTTTTATTTTTCCACTGATGGAGGTGGGTGGCGGCTTGTTTTTTGCGGGACCAGATGTAGTTTTCAGCCATTTGTTTTATGTTCAACTTTTTGATTACGTTTTATTGCACTTTTTTTTCTGCAGTATGAGGAAATATCATTTTTGACGCATTTTTTTTAAAACTGTACACTGAAGGGGTTAAATAGCATGACAGTTTTATAGATCAGGTAGGGCCGGCCGCGGTGATAACAAATACGTGCACTTTTTTCTGTTTATTTTTTTATATAAATAAATATATTTCTGGGTATAATTTTTTTTTTTTTTTTTTTTACATTTTCCAAGTTTTTTTTTTTTGCTTCTTTCCCCTGGTCCCTATATGGGACTTTCACTTTTCTTAGGCTGCTTTCACACATCCTGTTTTTCCTGTGCAGCACAATCTGGCGCTTTGCAGAAAAACCAAAACCTTTTTTTTTGCCGCCGGTTGCGTTTTTTTGCATAGACTTACATTAGTGCCGCATTGTGCCGCATGGACTTGCGTTCGTTCCGTTTTTTGCCGCATGCGGCAGATTTAGCCGATGCTGCGGCCGGATGGAACGTTGCCTAGCACGTTTTTTTGTCCGCCAAAAAAACCCGCATTGCGACGCATCCGGCTGATGCGGCGCGATTTGCAATGCATGCCTATGGACGCCGCATGCAGCGTCCTGCGGCAAACACCGCATCCGGCCGCCGCATGCGGCTTTTTCCACTGCGCATGCTCAGTAGCCTGCCGCAAGCGGCAAAAACCGTACGGGCCGCATGTAAAAAACGTATGCAAAGGATGCGGTATTGTCACCACATCCGTTGCATAGGTTTTAGAGCCGGATTGGCCGGCTCTGCTAAAACCGGAGGTGTGAAAGCAGCCTTAGGCTACTTTCACATATCCGGTTTGAGCAGTGCGGCTCAATCTGGCTGTGAAACCTATGCAACGGATGCGGCGAAAACACCGCATCCTTTGCATAAGTTTTTACATGCGGCCCGTCCGTTTTTTTTTCCGGTTGCGGCACACTAATGAGCATGCGCAGTGGAAAAAAAACGCATGCGGCGGCAGGATGCGGTTTTTGCCGCATCCGGCGTCCATAGGCATGCATTGAAAAATGAGCCGCAGCGGCTAGATGCGGCGCGATGCGTTTTTTTTTGCCGGAGCAAAAAACGTGCCAGGCAACGTTCAATCCGGCCACTGCATCGGCTAAATCTGCCGCATGCGGCAAAAAACTAACGGAAAGCAAGTCCATGCGGCACAATGCGGCGCCAATGCAAGTCAGGCTACTTTCATACTTGCGTTGGACGGCTTCCGTAGCTTTGCGTTGTGTGACGGATGCAACGGATGCGTTGCATATAGTGGCACAACGCAATGCTACGGATCGTACAAAACAACGGAAAGCTTTATTTATTTATTTTTTCTTTCTTCTTCTTTACAGTTTACCGGCAGCCGACTATTGTGAACGATCACCTGATCGCTCTCAATAGCCGGCGGCCAAGCGCTCAAATGAGCGCCCTCACATGCCGACGGCCGGGCGATCAGCTGATTGCTCTCAATAGCCGGCGGCCAGGCACACAGCTGAAAAAAAAAAAGAGAGAATGCGGAGTGAAAAATAAAGGTTTCCGCTGCTCAAAAAAAGCAGCGTTCCTTCCGCCCGACGCAGCGTCAAAATAACGACACTGTGTCGTCCAGCGGATGCAACGCTGACACTTGCGTTACAGTGCGTTGTCCATACAAGTCTATGGAGAATAGCGCAGTGCGTTAACGGACTGCGCTATTCTCCATAGTGACGGACTCCGCTGAACGCAAGTGTGAAAGTACCCTCAATGCTGGAAAAACGAAACCGGCAGCAAAAAAAAAGGGTTTTGTTTTTTCAGCAGAGCGCCGGATTGTGCCGCACTGCTACAGCTGGATGTGTGAAAGTAGCCTATAAGTCTGATCGCTGGTATAATGCATTGCCATACAGCAGCATCACAGCAGTGCATTATACTGGCAGCGTCAGGCTGCAGATCGCCTGTCAGATCCTGCTGCTGGCTGGGTCTCACAGGCCACCGTACATATGAGACCCGGAGTCATGTGATGTTCGGATGCCATGACAACCCTAGGTCCTGTGTAGGATCGTGACACAGGAGACTCGGGAGAGGTGAGAGAAGCGGCTCTCTCTACCTCTGACACTTGCCGTCCTCCCCACCTCTAATCCCCAAATTAAGTTGGTCAATACCCTCAACCCTAAGCAAGCCACTATTGCAGGAATGAAATCTAATGATCTGGCAGGGGTCGGTGGAGGAGCTTAATTTATTTTTAGTGGGAGTGAACTCGAACACACGCAACATCAAAATCACATCTAAGTGGTCTTCTGAACAAATTGAGTTCCTGGATATCATAGTGAGAAAGGATGCTGACGGTGTTCTGCAGTCTGATTTGTACCGCAAACTGACATCAACTAACATGCTTCTCCATGCATCTTCGTCACATAATAATATTAGCTTTGCGTCTTTTTTATAGATGTGGAGGTCGTGTCGTCGGGCACATGTCCCGTCGTTCTTTTATATAACCAGTTGTAACCCATACGCTTCTGTTTTATATGGTTATTGTTTCCCCAGAAGACCATTTACCAGATTCCCAATTAACCATCTCCCTGGCTGAGGGCCAGCACTCGCACATCCCTCTGGCATTTGTGCAGTTGGACTTAAGGACCGACCAGGGCGAGGTCGAGGTGGAGCTTATGGACAGCATCCCCACACCTGGTATTTTGGGGTCTGAGCAGGGAGAGGTCGAGGTGGAGCTTATGAACAGCATCCCCACACCTGTTATTTTGGGGTCTGACCAGGGAGAGGTCGAGGTGGAGCTTATGAACAGCATCCCCACAACTGGTATCTTGGGGTCTGACCAGGGAGAGGTCGAGGTGGAGCTTATGACCAGCATCCCCACACCTGGTATTTTGGGGACTAACCAGGAAGTGATCGATGTGGGACTTGTGAACAGCCTCCCCATACCTGTCATTGTGAAGACTGACCAGAGCAAAGCTGATGTGGAGCTTATGAACAGCATTCCCACACCTGTTATTTTGGGGTCTGACCAGGAAGAGGTCCATATGGAGCTTATGGACAGCCTCCCCACTTCTGTTATTTCAGGGACTAACCAGGAGGAAATTGAAGTGAGGTTCATGGATGTACCCACCAAGCCTGTTGTTACAGATACCACCCAGAGGGAAGTGGAAGTGGGGCTTGTGGATTACCTGCTCACACCAGTTATTTTGGAGTATGACCTAGGACAAGGACTATCCAGCCAGTCTGTAGCAGCCATCACCCACTTCCAAGCCAAGCAGGACCATGATGTGAATCTTTCTAACATCTTTTACAAGGATTATTCACATTCCCAGTCTCCATCATCCACCTCTGAGCCAACAACCGTGAGTAAGCCTAACCAGACTGTAGCTATTGACTGGGGGAAGATTGATAGTAAGAAATTTATGCAAGCCCAACTCATGGACCCCACCTTAGTGCTTGTCCGCAATATGGCTGCTCAACCTGGGGGAGGTAATCAGGGGGAGGTGTATAGATGCGAGCCTCTGTTGCTGACCTCACCATTAAAAAGGACAATGCCGTCAAGAGGAGAAGGATGATCGGAAGCCTATCATGTCTGGCAAATATTAAGAAGGGGGAGGAATGTGACGACATGGACAATCAATGCCTAGCATGGGTTAAAGTTTCTTAAAATTCAGCCAGACATGAAGACAGTTTGTTTATAGATGAGGGATAATCCCTCATTGTTCGACAAGACTCTTGGGAGTTTAATATTGAAGTTTTTGTTGACTCATGTAATTGTTTTGCCACATTGTATTGCTAATCTAATGTAAATTAGCTCAGTGGCCATTGCCTAGTTGTGGATTTCAGACTACATGTAAATATCCTCAGTCTTTCTAGCCACATCATTTAAATGAACATTATCCATGCAGCTTGAAATTCATCCAATAAGAGAAGCAACCTTGTACAACCAATCCGATAAGGGCACAGTATATCCTAAGGGAAGGTTATAGCTATAAAAGGAGACTTCTTGGAGTCACCAGGTTGTTGATGGATGTTACATGATCCAGTCTAAGCTCTTAGCAGCTGGCTAGGGGATCAGAACCAGGATGCCTTGTGGACTCGGTCTAGGGTCTTTGGCTCCGACTAGAGGATCACTTGGCTACATGACTTCAATCTAGGGACTCCGATTCCAATTGGAGACCATAACCACAGTCTAGGAATTTCGACTCCGGCTGCCAGGATTATATCATCATACCAGAGACTACTTAAGGAAGAAACCCAGGTTGGGACAATTTGGTCACCTGGCTACAGACTTTGCAGACCTCAGACAGCTTCCTAAATCTGGCGTTATTCAACTCTCTGTGGGCGCTCGCCGAAAGCGGGGTGCTGCTGGATTGGGGTAAGTAGCCCTGGAAGCTCTGAGACGCGGACATTCTAATCCCTGGTGAGCCAGCGGAAGGGTGAGACTCTGCTCCTGTTACATTTGTGTTTTTTGCTGGTTATGTGCTATGTGCCATTAATTGTTTGGGGATCCAATAAAGTCTTAATATTGTGATTCCCTCACCCTGTGTTGTCTGAGTAGTGTTCCGCCGACGGTTAAGGAGGTCCGGCGTTCAGTTGGGATGAGCCCTTGGCCATGCTGTCTTTCTAAAGGTGGCCGGGCCAACGGGTGAGAGCACCTACTGAGCCCTGTGTCTCCACATCCCCTCTCTAGCTGTAGGGCCCACAGTTGTAAAAGTGCCCCCTTGTCCCTTGTGTGTCGTGTAGTGCACCAGACTTCTGTGGATCTGAGTGCAGCTGTCACGCAGCGTAAGCTTATTTGGAAACCGCTACACCAAGTGTGAAAGAAAATAAAAAGGGGGGGGGGGAACTCATATGTCTTTATAGGATTTTAAATACTACAATGGCCCAGATTGGTGGGGGGCAATTCCGGATCAAATTCTGCACTGGAGCCCATTGGACTATGTTACGGCACTTCGCAGGAGTACTATCTATATTTATCTATCTGTATATATACATTCACTTTTAAAGCGCCCAATAATCACTCTAATAGGACAGGTATCCGTATTCAAATCCATCAATCAGTTGCGAATTATCTTCATGATTTTTGGGAGTGGAGTGTTTGTTCCTGTCAACTTGGTGGCAGCAGTGGGATATTTATTTGATCTCCATTGATGTTTACAGGCAGCCCCTTTTTTCTCTTATCCAATGGATGCAAGTGTAATGTGTGCACACAATAAATTATATATTCACTTATTTGGATAATTTTAATTTTTAAAAAGATGTTACTTGATGGTGGTGTAGCCAGATGTTACTTGATGGGGGTGTAGCCAGATGTTACTTGATGGGGGTGTAGCCAGATGTTACTTGATGGGGGTGTAGCCAGATGTTACTTGATGGGGGTGTAGCCAGATGTTACTTGATGGGGGTGTAGCCAGATGTTACTTGATGGCGGTGTAGCCAGATGTTACTTGATGGCGGTGTAGCCAGATGTTACTTGATGGCGGTGTAGCCAGATGGTACTTGATGGCGGTGTAGCCAGATGGTACTTGATGGCGGTGTAGCCAGATGGTACTTGATGGCGGTGTAGCCAGATGGTACTTGATGGCGGTGTAGCCAGATGGTACTTGATGGCGGTGTAGCCAGATGGTACTTGATGGCGGTGTAGCCAGATGGTACTTGATGGCGGTGTAGCCAGATGGTACTTGATGGCGGTGTAGCCAGATGGTACTTGATGGCGGTGTAGCCAGATGGTACTTGATGGCGGTGTAGCCAGATGGTACTTGATGGCGGTGTAGCCAGATGGTACTTGATGGCGGTGTAGCCAGATGGTACTTGATGGCGGTGTAGCCAGATGGTACTTGATGGCGGTGTAGCCAGATGGTACTTGATGGCGGTGTAGCCAGATGGTACTTGATGGCGGTGTAGCCAGATGGTACTTGATGGCGGTGTAGCCAGATGGTACTTGATGGCGGTGTAGCCAGATGGTACTTGATGGCGGTGTAGCCAGATGGTACTTGATGGCGGTGTAGCCAGATGGTACTTGATGGCGGTGTAGCCAGATGGTACTTGATGGCGGTGTAGCCAGATGGTACTTGATGGCGGTGTAGCCAGATGGTACTTGATGGCGGTGTAGCCAGATGGTACTTGATGGCGGTGTTGCCAGATGGTACTTGATGGCGGTGTTGCCAGATGGTACTTGATGGCGGTGTTGCCAGATGGTACTTGATGGCGGTGTTGCCAGATGGTACTTGATGGCGGTGTTGCCAGATGGTACTTGATGGCGGTGTTGCCAGATGGTACTTGATGGCGGTGTTGCCAGATGGTACTTGATGGCGGTGTTGCCAGATGGTACTTGATGGCGGTGTTGCCAGATGGTACTTGATGGCGGTGTTGCCAGATGGTACTTGATGGCGGTGTTGCCAGATGGTACTTGATGGCGGTGTTGCCAGATGGTACTTGATGGCGGTGTTGCCAGATGGTACTTGATGGCGGTGTTGCCAGATGGTACTTGATGGCGGTGTTGCCAGATGGTACTTGATGGCGGTGTTGCCAGATGGTACTTGATGGCGGTGTTGCCAGATGGTACTTGATGGCGGTGTTGCCAGATGGTACTTGATGGCGGTGTTGCCAGATGGTACTTGATGGCGGTGTTGCCAGATGGTACTTGATGGCGGTGTTGCCAGATGGTACTTGATGGCGGTGTTGCCAGATGGTACTTGATGGGGGTGTTGCCAGATGGTACTTGATGGGGGTGTTGCCAGATGGTACTTGATGGGGGTGTTGCCAGATGGTACTTGATGGGGGTGTTGCCAGATGGTACTTGATGGGGGTGTTGCCAGATGGTACTTGATGGGGGTGTTGCCAGATGGTACTTGATGGGGGTGTTGCCAGATGGTACTTGATGGGGGTGTTGCCAGATGGTACTTGATGGGGGTGTTGCCAGATGGTACTTGATGGGGGTGTTGCCAGATGGTACTTGATGGGGGTGTTGCCAGATGGTACTTGATGGGGGTGTTGCCAGATGGTACTTGATGGGGGTGTTGCCAGATGGTACTTGATGGGGGTGTTGCCAGATGGTACTTGATGGGGGTGTTGCCAGATGGTACTTGATGGGGGTGTTGCCAGATGGTACTTGATGGGGGTGTTGCCAGATGGTACTTGATGGGGGTGTTGCCAGATGGTACTTGATGGGGGTGTTGCCAGATGGTACTTGATGGGGGTGTTGCCAGATGGTACTTGATGGGGGTGTTGCCAGATGGTACTTGATGGGGGTGTTGCCAGATGGTACTTGATGGGGGTGTTGCCAGATGGTACTTGATGGGGGTGTTGCCAGATGGTACTTGATGGGGGTGTTGCCAGATGGTACTTGATGGTGGTGTTGCCAGATGGTACTTGATGGTGGTGTTGCCAGATGGTACTTGATGGTGGTGTTGCCAGATGGTACTTGATGGTGGTGTTGCCAGATGGTACTTGATGGTGGTGTTGCCAGATGGTACTTGATGGTGGTGTTGCCAGATGGTACTTGATGGTGGTGTAGCCAGATGGTACTTGATGGTGGTGTAGCCAGATGGTACTTGATGGTGGTGTAGCCAGATGGTACTTGATGGTGGTGTAGCCAGATGTTACTTGATGGTGGTGTAGCCAGATGTTACTTGATGGTGGTGTAGCCAGATGTTACTTGATGGTGGTGTTGCCAGATGGTACTTGATGGTGGTGTAGCCAGATGTTACTGGATGGTGGTGTAGCCAGATGTTACTGGATGCTGGTGTTGCCAGATGTTACTGGATGCTGGTGTTGCCAGATGTTACTGGATGCTGGTGTTGCCAGATGTTACTGGATGCTGGTGTTGCCAGATGTTACTGGATGCTGGTGTTGCCAGATGTTACTGGATGCTGGTGTTGCCAGATGTTACTGGATGGTGGTGTTGCCAGATGTTACTGGATGGTGGTGTTGCCAGATGTTACTGGATGGTGGTGTTGCCAGATGTTACTGGATGGTGGTGTTGCCAGATGTTACTGGATGGTGGTGTTGCCAGATGTTACTGGATGGTGGTGTTGCCAGATGTTACTTGATGGTAGTGTTGCCAGATGTTACTTGATGGTGTTGTTGTTTGTCCTATATATATATATATAAATGATGTTTAAGGGCAATCCATTCACAATATATTGATGATCTATCCTCAGGATCTATCTGGAAAGACCATCTGCTCTAAGTGTATCTCGGACCTGATCTACATTTTCTGGTGGTAACCACTATACATTGATTTCCTGAATTCAGCGTAATATTGGATCACTGGTGGTGTCTGACCCCCACAAATGTAATATAGATGACTTATGCCAAGTATAGGTAATCAATATCTTGTGATGTTTAAGGACATAAGACCTTGGGATATACATGTACAGGAAGAATCTTGTATACTCACCGTTTTAGTTGTTGCCGAGGCAACATATCCCGGACAAAAAGCGTTGTAGCCTAAAAAATATAAACAAGGTAACAAGATATTTCGACATATACTGTGATACTGAATACACTCAATTACTGTACAAATGTGTGCGGAAGGCGCATGACATATGGGGGGGGGGGGGTCTCCTGAACTCTTATCTAATGTACTAAGTAGCACGGGTTATAGTCTGTGCTGAGGTCACTGTCCGTATGAATGGAAGTGCCTGGTAATGCAACTCGCACCATTCAAGTGAATAAAACTACCATCGATTAACCCCTTACTGATATCCACTATTCATGTACAGTGTAAGTCAGTAGTGGGTGTATATTTACTATATACAGCTATACTGTGGTATATTCCTGTAAAGAGTGTGTGTAGGAACACAATAATTATATACAAATACTACAGTTTATACAGGTAGAAAAAAACCAAAAAGCCAGCACTAAATGTGCACTTCAGCACTAAAAATTCCAAACTGTACTTATTATAAAAATTGAGATTTTACAGGTAGATGGAAAGTATGAAAATATGTATATAGTGTACATAGGTTGTTAGTAGACTAATCGGTAAGTAAATACTTTATGAAACAATATAGGTTACACCAGTGCACATGGTTGTGCTTCCAGCAGAGAATACAGGCATGTCACACTAAGGGGTAATGGAGGACTCACAATTCACATGGGTATAGTAAGATTATGTCCATCAATATAATGCAAAAAAAGTGTCAGAAAGATGAAATAAGAAAGTAATCAAGTAGGACAATGAAGCTAGAAAATACTACTTATGGTAGAGCAGTCACATAACTAGTAGATGCACTGCAGAGATGATAATATACATATATGGATCAACATTGAAACAGCTAGTAAAATAGAAGAGAGTATAATGGGAAATAAAACTGATGATAATAAGTATAAAGAACAGGCATTGCATGGGAAAGTGACAGTGCATTTAGATGGAGATCATGACCCCCATGGTAGTGTGCTGAAGGGTCCCTGGTAATAGTAAAGTGAAGATTGTAAGTCACGTAATAGTTTGGTAAAGGGTGTCTGGTGACAGTGAGATCCTATAGCGTGAGACGCCCAACCCCAATGAGCGTTTCGTCTAACCTCCTGGGGGTGCTGTCAATAGGGTTTAGGGAGGGGGTTTCAAAAAGACAAATGTGGTCAATGAGATGAGGGTGCAGCATGTGGTGACGCATGCTTGGATCGCGACTTCCAGGGGAACATGGACATCTGCATCACATGAATGCAGAGCCGCAAAGTTTGCAATGCGGGGGACATGGGAAGACACAGAGCCGGGAACCAGCCGGACACAACCCGCGCATGCGTAATGCCAGGCACTCATAAAATTAGATGTGTGGATGTATAAGGGTAGTTGTCATAAGAGGCCACAAGGTGGCAGCATGTCATCATGGTAACTGACAGAAGACTGACAGTATATTGGGCCAGCATTAGTGGAAACTTCCACAAGACGACACTAAGAGTGAGAATAGGCAAATGTCAATGCAGGTTTTATATAGAAAATGCAGAAGTGTGGCAGGAAGAGAAAAATGAGAAAGTATGAGGAATATAAAGTATTGTGTGCATGATGGGTGTAACAGGTGAATGTGTGCACAATATAAAAGGATATCCCAATGATCTTACATGGGGACTATATGTGTGACAAAAAAATAACCCCTAAATGGCCGCTCTGTGTGGTCAGATATACACAGTAATAAGGAATCATCTAGAAGGTTTGCTCAGTAAATCTCTGCTCTTACCTGGTGATGCGGCCGCTGTTCTCTGCTTTATCCTTAGTCTCATCCCTATAGTACATGAAACATATCATCTCATGTCAATGTACAAGTAACGGAGGAGATTAGGATTAGTAAAAGGTGGGTTTTCAAGAGCACGACAGACATAGTATATTCCTCATTTTCTCCATCCAACCCATATACTTTTGTGGCAAACTTTGGACATTTCCTACATCACAGATAAAAGGGGTTTTCCAAGATCGACTATTGATGACCAATTATGCCATCAATATTAGGGCAGCAGATATCCAAATCCCCATGGACACCCCTCTGATTAGCTAACACTGACTTTTACTTAGTAGCAACTATGCAGGGTCCACAAATTATTAGAATACAGTAATGCCTCATTCAGATGATGGAAATTGTTTTTACAAAGCTTTAATATTAACTCCTAAGTTACCATTTATGCTATTATTAACACTAGAACTACTGAGGTAGTCATTTTGACTACTTTGCATTATGTATTTCTATATAGGTGTCACGAGTCCAGTAGTTCTAGTGTTAAGCTGAACCACAAGAAATAGTCAGCCAGGTGGATCGTCTCTGGGGGAAAACTACAGGATAACTAGGGCATAATAGAAAGCACTGGACCAGAGGGCGTGAGCAATGAACGTCTGGGTCACCGCATGGGCTGCACCCCCACGTCTGGGTCACCACATGGGCTGCACCCCCACGTCTGGGTCACCACATGGGCTGCACCCCCACGTCTGGGTCACCACATGGGCTGCACCCCCACGTCTGGGTCACCACATGGGCCGCACCCCCACCACTGGGTCACGTGAAAACCTGAACTTGTGTAACATACTACATGTGTCCTATATTACTTTATGGCCAGAAATAACATATGTACATTCTGAAATAGATATTTTCTCTGGAAGCTTTGGGTGCATTCTGGATTTTGTGGATCCATCTATTGAAGTGGAGAAAAGAGAAGCAATGGCAAAGATTTCACAATAGCGAATGTATCATCGTGACCTCCGCCCTACAATGATCTGGTGACATATCAGAGATAAAAATAGCAGGCTGCAGCGACCCCAGAAGTGGCACATCCATTAGATGCATCAATCCTAGCGCTTCACCTCGGTGCTTCCCAATTTTTGATAACCAGTGCAGGTAAAAACAAACTATGGGCTGCAACCCCCAGCGGTCTGAATAGTGGTTGAATAAACGGCTTCCTTTTTCGAGCAACCAAGTAAGTGCCTTTCGCTTCTTTCTTCTTGAACCCCCAGTGGTCTGTTTTACCTTGGCTGGTTATCAAAACTAAAGGGGATCCCACAGTTTTTTTTTAATTAATTAAAAATAGATTGTTGGGTTCCCCCCTATTTTTTTTTAGAACCAGCCAAGGTAAACCTTACCACTTGAGGTTGGTATTGTCAGGTTGGGAAGGGTCATGGTTATTGGTCCGTCCCAGCCTAAAAGTACCACCCCGCAGCTGCTCCAGAACTGACACATCCATTAATACATGGGGTTGATGATAGCTGGTAGCTCCCAGAGTACCCTCTGCCCTGTGTGAGCTGCCAACTTTGACATCAGTTGAACTCATTGCAAGACATCTCTGCAGAGCAGTCTAGCAGCGAATTCACCGGCACATCAACTGAGTGATGTCACAATTTATCACAGCCGGGACTGCCCCGCTAACCTCAGTGTGTCCCAAAGGCTACAATGGCCAATCGCGTTTTCTGTCACTGCAGCCTCTAGATGTAGCAGTGCCGAGAATCGTCGTGGGATGTCGCGTGGGTTACGTTGGACCTACAGGGTGTTTGGTGGTTATTATATGGGTGAAAGTGTGTGTGTTTTATTTCAAATAAAGTATTCTGTGTTTATTTATTTTGACCTACAGGGTAGTAATGAGGATGTCTCAGACGTTGCCCTATTACTAACCTAGTGATTGCTGGCAGCTATGATTTTGGCAAATCACAGCTAACATCAACCCCATATATTACCATAGCACCTGGGCAATTGGGATGAGCCAGGTAAAAGGCTAGAATTGATGCATCTAATGGATCCCACAAGTCTGGGGCAGCTGCGGGCTGGTATTTTTAGGCTGGGATGGGCTAATAATCATGGCCCTTCCCACCCTGATAATGCCAACCCTCAGCTGTCACCTTTAACTTTGCCTTTATTTATTTAAATCTTAAAAAGGGCATAGAATCCCCTCTATCTTTGATAACCAGCCAAGGTAAAGCAGACCACTGGGGGTTGCAGCTCATAGTTGTCTATTTACTCATGCTGGTTATAAAAAAAAAAAAAATATAGGGAGGAAGCCCAAGCCAATTTTTAAAATGTATTGATTTTTTTTTACACTACAATTCAGCAAACTGGTCTGCAACCAATCACAGACACTAAAGCCTGCTTTACATGCTACAATATATCTTACAATGTGTCGGCGGGGTCACGTCGTTAGTGACGCACATCCGGCATCGTAAGTTACATTGTAGCATGTAACAGCTACGTGCGATTGCAATTGAACGGTTAAACGTTTATCGCATGCACGTCGTTCAATTCCTAAAAGTTGAACGTCAGGTTGTTCATCGTACCCGGGGTAGCACACATCGCTGTGTGTGACACCCCGGGAACGATGAACAGCAGCTTACCTGCGTCCCCCGGCCGGCTATGCGGAAGGAAGGAGGTGGGCGGGATGTTTACGTCCCGTTCATCTCCGTTTCTATTGGCCGACTGCCTCGTGACGCCGAACGTCCCTCCCACTCCAGGAAGTGGATGTTCACCTCCCACATCGAGGTCGTATGGACGGGTAGGTACGTGTGACGGTAAATAATTGTTTGTGCGACACGTTCAACAAATTGAACGTGCCGCACATACGATTGGGGCGGTTACGATCGCATACGATATCGTATGCTTAATCGTAAGGTGTAAAGCAGGCTTAACACTGAGGAGGGTGGGGGGATATGTATAGCCGTCTGCAACCAATCCCAGATGTTGGCACAGAGTTGGAAGCAGTGAATATTCATGTAGATTAATTATTGGGCCAGAAAAGAGTCTTACTGCTGTTATATTCTAAGAAAAACTGTACGTACAACTGTCCTGCTCTTACCCCATTTTACTTTTTGCAGCTCCAGAGCCCTTACTATGACCATTTTTTCAGCACAGAAACTCGGTTCCTCATTGACTTCTATTGGGTTTGGCATCTGGGTTCAAGTTCAGTTTCCAAACAAAACTTTATTTCAAGTCCGTGCAAATTCAAACCCGAATATCCACAGGTCTGCTCATCTCTAGGAGTTACATTATACACTATATACAGAGCTCCTGTGTATAGTAGGGGTAGGCAACTAATTTTACTAAGGGGCCACATGAGACCATGACTGTTGCGAAGAGCGAATCAATATAAAAATAATAATTACATCACTTAATATTGAGCAGAATTAAATATGCTGTCACCCCACACACAACCCCCTTAGGCAGACAGCAGGAGCCCCCTCACACAGCCCCCTTAGGCAGACAGCAGGAGCCCCCTCACACAGCCCCCTTAGGCAGACAGCAGGAGCCCCCTCACACAGCCCCCTTAGGCAGACAGCAGGAGCCCCCTCACACAGCCCCCTTAGGCAGACAGCAGGAGCCCCCTCACACAGCCCCCTTAGGCAGACAACAGGAGCCCCCTCACACAGCCCCCTTAGGCAGACAGCAGGAGCCCCCTCACACAGCCCCCTTAGGCAGACAGCAGGAGCCAGCTCACACAGCCCCCTTAGGCAGACAGCAGGAGCCCCCTCACACAGCCCCCTTAGGCAGACAGCAGGAGCCCCCTCACACAGCCCCCTTAGGCAGACAGCAGGAGCCCCCTCACACAGCCCCCTTAGGCAGACAGCAGGAGCCCCCTCACACAGCCCCCTTAGGCAGACAGCAGGAGCCCCCTCACACAGCCCCCTTAGGCAGACAGCAGGAGCCCCCTCACACAGCCCCCTTAGGCAGACAGCAGGAGCCCCCTGACACAGCCCCCTTAGGCAGACAGCAGGAGCCCCCTGACACAGCCCCCTTAGGCAGACAGCAGGAGCCCCCTCACAAAGCCCCCTTAGGCAGACAGCAGGAGCCCCCTCACACAGCCCCCTGAGGCAGACAGCAGGAGCCCCCTCACACAGCCCCCTTAGGCAGACAGCCGGAGCCCCCTCACACAGCCCCCTTAGGCAGACAGCAGGAACCCCCTCACACAGCCCCCTTAGGCAGACAGCAGGAGCCCCCTCACACAGCCCCCTTAGGCAGACAGCAGGAGCCCCCTCACACAACCCCCTTAGGCAGACAGCAGGAGCCCTCTCCCTACGTAGCCCCTTAGGCAGACAGCAGGAGCCCCCTCACACAACCCCCTTAGGCAGACAGCAGGAGCCCCCTCACACAACCCGCTTAGGCAGACAGCAGGAGCCCCCTCCCTACATATCCCCTTAGGCAGACAGCAGGAGCCCCCTCACACAGCCCCCTGAGGCAGACAGCAGGAGCCCCCTCACACAGCCCCCTTAGGCAGACAGCCGGAGCCCCCTCACACAGCCCCCTTAGGCAGACAGCAGGAACCCCCTCACACAGCCCCCTTAGGCAGACAGCAGGAGCCCCCTCACACAGCCCCCTTAGGCAGACAGCAGGAGCCCCCTCACACAACCCCCTTAGGCAGACAGCAGGAGCCCTCTCCCTACGTAGCCCCTTAGGCAGACAGCAGGAGCCCCCTCACACAACCCCCTTAGGCAGACAGCAGGAGCCCCCTCACACAACCCGCTTAGGCAGACAGCAGGAGCCCCCTCCCTACATATCCCCTTAGGCAGACAGCAGGAGCCCCCTCACACAACCCCCTTAGGCAGACAGCAGGAGCCCCCTCCCTACGTAGCCCCTTAGGCAGACAGCAGGAGCCCCCTCACACAACCCCCTTAGGCAGACAGCAGGAGCCCCCTCCCTACATAGCCCCTTAGGCAGACAGCAGGAGCCCCCTCACACAACCCCCTTAGGCAGACAGCAGGAGCCCCCTCCCTACATAGCCCCTTAGGCAGACAGCAGGAGCCCCCTCACACAACCCCCTTAGGCAGACAGCAGGAGCCCCCTCCCTACATAGCCCCTTAGGCAGACAGCAGGAGCCCCCTCACACAACCCCCTTAGGCAGACAGCAGGAGCCCCCTCCCTACATAGCCCCTTAGGCAGACAGCAGGAGCCCCCTCACACAACCCCCTTAGGCAGACAGCAGGAGCCCCCTCCCTACACAGCCCCCTTAGGCAGACAGCAGGAGCCCCCTCACACAGCCCCCTTAGGCAGACAGCAGGAGCCCGCTCACACAGCCCCCTTAGGCAGACAGCAGGAGCCCCCTCACACAGCCCCCTTAGGCAGACAGCAGGAGCCCCCTCACACAGCCCCCTTAGGCAGACAGCAGGAGCCCCCTCACACAGCCCCCTTAGGCAGACAGCAGGAGCCCACTCACACAGCCCCCTTAGGCAGACAGCAGGAGCCCCCTCACACAGCCCCCTTAGGCAGACAGCAGGAGCCCCCTGACACAGCCCCCTTAGGCAGACAGCAGGAGCCCCCTGACACAGCCCCCTTAGGCAGACAGCAGGAGCCCCCTCACAAAGCCCCCTTAGGCAGACAGCAGGAGCCCCCTCACACAGCCCCCTGAGGCAGACAGCAGGAGCCCCCTCACACAGCCCCCTTAGGCAGACAGCCGGAGCCCCCTCACACAGCCCCCTTAGGCAGACAGCAGGAACCCCCTCACACAGCCCCCTTAGGCAGACAGCAGGAGCCCCCTCACACAGCCCCCTTAGGCAGACAGCAGGAGCCCCCTCACACAACCCCCTTAGGCAGACAGCAGGAGCCCTCTCCCTACGTAGCCCCTTAGGCAGACAGCAGGAGCCCCCTCACACAACCCCCTTAGGCAGACAGCAGGAGCCCCCTCACACAACCCGCTTAGGCAGACAGCAGGAGCCCCCTCCCTACATATCCCCTTAGGCAGACAGCAGGAGCCCCCTCACACAACCCCCTTAGGCAGACAGCAGGAGCCCCCTCCCTACGTAGCCCCTTAGGCAGACAGCAGGAGCCCCCTCACACAACCCCCTTAGGCAGACAGCAGGAGCCCCCTCCCTACATAGCCCCTTAGGCAGACAGCAGGAGCCCCCTCACACAACCCCCTTAGGCAGACAGCAGGAGCCCCCTCCCTACATAGCCCCTTAGGCAGACAGCAGGAGCCCCCTCACACAACCCCCTTAGGCAGACAGCAGGAGCCCCCTCCCTACATAGCCCCTTAGGCAGACAGCAGGAGCCCCCTCACACAACCCCCTTAGGCAGACAGCAGGAGCCCCCTCCCTACATAGCCCCTTAGGCAGACAGCAGGAGCCCCCTCACACAACCCCTTTAGGCAGACAGCAGGAGCCCCCTCCCTACATAGCACCTTATATAGACAGCAGGAGCCCCCTATACAGACATCAGGAGCCCACACAAAGACCCCTATATAGAGAGCAAGAGCCCCCCCATAGGCCCCTATATAGACAGAAGGATCCCCCTCAGCTTCCCAGTCTGACCAAACAGACCCCCCTATTTACAATCTGACCACCACACGGCCCTCCTATATACCATATGACCCACACACAGCCTCATTATATAGTTTGACCCACATACAGCCTACTATATACAGTATGACCCCCACACACATGAGCTCCCACACAGGCTGTCACAAGGGAACCCCCAGAGAGGGCCACAATATACAGGGCACACAATACAATGGGGCGACCTCCTGCACTCACTTGAGGCTGTATCCTACCCTCCATAACATCCACATACAGGTACTTTCACCCCATCACCAATCATGTGCCTAGGCCCTTGCTTACCCTACACTCACACTGGCTAGTAAGCAGGTCAGCGAGAGAGCTAGTTCCACCACTACAATAATACAACACGAGGGAAGGTAGACAGTCAGGGGGATACAAACAAAAGGATATACCACCAACTGTTGAAGCCGAACCCCAGACTGCATATGACAGAACTCCAATAGCAGGATCTTCAGCCACCACTAGTCAGAATAGAGTGAATCTGCCAGCATCAGGAGATGGATCATGTGACTATTTAAAGATGAGGGGAGTGGCCACAAACCGCTGCAGCTGAGATCAACTAATTAGGAGCGAGCAGCAAGGAAAAAAAGACATTAACCCTTGCTGCGCAACAGAAAGCAAATACGTTTAATATGCAAAGCCTCAGAAGTAGGGCACTTTTCCATCTGTGATTTGCTGGTGCTGTGGAGGTCACCTGAGCTGTAGTATGTTTGTTTAAACGTAATAAGAATATCTGTGTATATAACTAATCAAAATGTAGATGTAGATGCAAAATTATCTGTCTGTCTATGTAGCCATCGCACAGATCTATAGTATAATTCAAAGTTGTATAGTCATGAAGGAGTTAACCAAAGATAATGAAGCCAAAATGTGAAGCTACAAACTCTTATCAGTAATGTTCACACAAAAGGAATGTACAGGAGGGCAGGAGTGTGATGTGAGAAATTGTGGAGTGAACGCACTCCTTCGTTAGTTTCAAGGTTATTTATGCTTACTTACTGTATAATTGGATCTATCATATTAACGAGTCAGTTGGTGACGCTGGCTAAAAAGAGAGCATGTCTGTGTTCTTTGTCTTATATACATTGATATATATATATTGGCACCGATACACAGCTAATACGGCATCGTCTCTGGATATCCCAAATGAGGACTCCATTAGCAGTCTTCAACGCAAATTCCTCCCTTGACAGTTTGGCGCACTCAACGTGGAGCTCCTTCAAGGACGCATTACCGACCTGCAAATACCGATCGTTTGGATGTCACGGACTGAGACCTCCCTCCTCTCCAACCAGGCTGATCCCCTACAACTCTCGGTGAGTGTTACATATTTTGTATTCACTGCCGTTGTGGTTGTTCTTGAAGAGGAGGGAGTGACGGGCTGTGTGTCCTTATCGGTGTTAAAAGGTACCTGATTGTGACTCAGGGGTAGTGCCCGCTGGAGCTCAGAGCACGATCCCAGCCCTGAGGTGTGGATCGAGTGTCACACGGGATCCAGAGGACGGTTGTTAGGGCAGGAAAGACGGTGGTGGCTGGATATAGCTAGTTAGACTGACCCGGTCTGTAATTAAAGACGCGGGGGGGGTTCCCGTGACCGAAGATAGCGAGTTAGGACGTTTAAATATTGGTACAGCTGACCAAGTCCGGAGGCCGGGACTTGTTTGTATGTGCATATGCATTCTTGTACGACCTCCTCCGTGACACGGAAGATTTTCACGTGACCGAAAATAGTGAGTTAGGACAATAAAAAATATTGGTGCAGCTGATCATGTCCGGAGGGAATACATTTTGTATCCCTCCTCCATGACACGGGACCCTTATTACAATAATTTTTGACCAATCTTTGGAAGATCAGTGACCCATTTTTTTTTTTGGGAAGATCTGTGACTAAAGTTTTGGGCTAGTTTTTGACCAAGCTCTGGAAGATCAGTGCTCTAATTTTTGGCGAGCTCTGTGATCAATTTTTTGAAAGATCAGTGGGCTAATTTTTAGAAAGATTTGTGACCAGGTTTGAGAGAGATATAGCTGAGGAGTTGCCAGCTAGTATAGAGGTGTAGCCTTAAGTTCCGGCCGGGCTTTAACGCTTACACCGCATAGTCATATATTAGTGTAATCCAAACACCACCAAGATAGTAAAAATGTTTAGAATGGAGAAGTCAAGATTGAGAAACCTAAGGATTCACTGAATGGATTTAGTAAACATTCCTTAGGGAGGGGCACGTGCTGCAGACGGTTTAGCCGTGTGACATGCATAGTTACATAGTTACTTAGGTTGAAAAAAGACCTAGGTCCATCTAGTTCAACCTTCCTCCACCAGTCAACCTTCCTCCACCAGTAAATTTTCAGAGTATTATTTGTTAATTGATGCTGAATTGTTTAACAGAATAACGCAGATATTGCTATCAGAAAGATATATTGAGGTCAAAGAAGAGGATGAGCGAGGAGATGTTGTGTTTTTCTATATGTTACCCGAGTCTGTGGACAGATCTGAGGGTCCTCCGTCAGGTTGTTTGGTTGCTGCCCCACAACCTGAACCCCATTCTATTCCCCTGTCCCAGAGATATTCACAGATGCTGCAGTCACTAGACAGCATCCTTTAACTCTTTCCACACCCATACCCCTTTTCCCTCCCATACCTGCAATGCCGTCTCTCCCCTCACCGGCCAGTCTGCCGTCACGCTCCCCAATTACCAATCCCCTCCCCTTGGATCCCCCTTTTTCCCTTAGGACACATAGTGATACCCCGAATCTAATGAGGAACAGCCCTCATTTAAATGTCCCCTTCAGCCCCATCCAGTCAGCGACATTAATCCCCTGCCTGCCAGATCCCGACATTAACCCTATTTTATAGGAAGATGCCACAGGTACACCAGTTATATTCAGCTGCTCAGAAGGACCTTGTTAATCTCACCAAAGTAAAAGCAGGAGACAGTTTTTGGCCCCTAATGGAGCCCCATCTCACAATACCCCCAGGCACTGATGACACCATTTTCCAAAGTGGATAACAGTATTGTGCCGCTTTAAAAAGATGGGCTCAAGATCAATTTGTGTATACAACCGCGCCGGTGCAGCCCCCACCACAGCCCATGCCCCGACAGGGCCCAAACCCCGTATACATAGCTCCCAATCAACAAAACCAGCAGAGCCAGCAACAGAATTGTTGGCGTTGTGGTCAGCCCGGTCACTATCAAAGAAAGTGTCATACCCCCAAATCTCAGTGTTTGGCCAGGTACCCTCAAAACTGTAACCAAAACTTGCAACACATAAATTTACAATAAAGGTGTTCCCTGTAGATCCAGTAATGATCTACCTGAAGCCTGGTGTGCTTTTTCCCAGAGTATCACAGTATCCCTTTAATCAGTCCCAGGAGATTTCCCAAGATACTGCCCACAGTCCGGCTGCACCCAGGAGTCTGCCCCAAACTTCCCTAATGACACAGGGGGGAGCCCCGGACTGCTTGTTTTTGTTGCAGTGATTTCCAGTCCCAAGCTACCCGCTCTAATGATGCTCTCCATTCCACTCCATCAATCTTAAGGTTTCTATAATATATGTTTCTGTAGTACTTTTGTTTCTGCTGGCTGACACGGTACAGAAATATATTTTATATATTTCTATAGTGAAAGTTCTGCCCATGTTTTTTTTCTTGTATCTGTTTTTCCCACCAGCTGTTCTAACATCACGCATCCTGAAGGAGACAGGGGGGGCATAAGTCAGCGCAGGGATGTGTGGGAGTGTTTTCAGTAAGCTGCTGCTAGTCACAAGTTGTAGAGAGCAGAGAAAAAAAAAAATAAGGAAGTAGAGAAAAGTAAAAAAAAAAAAAAAAGTTGTTTCAGCAGATTTACAAAGCCGTTTCTGTCTTATGTATTAACAAGTGCTTTTTCTGGCTGGTGGAGTGGATTTTGTTTTATCCTTAGAGTTAAAAATTTCATAGGAGATTATCAATAGTATTCTGCTGCTATTTAAATAATTAAATTAATTTTGCAGGGAAAAGTATATTTTTTAAAATATACAAATTAGGTTTTTTTTTGTTTTTATGGTTATGTTTTTGTTTTGTATTATTTTTGCATACAAAATGCCAATATTGATTACTTTCCTTTTCTTTTGTAGATACAGAATATCTATGAACCCTGTTGTAAGGTTTCAAAATTTCCCAGTAGAGTATAAGTTATATTTATTTGTTGGTTAATCATATTGTTTACTGTTATGGATCTATATATTTTGCCAAAGTAGTATATAAAAAGGGAGGAAGTAGATATCTATTGCATTTTTCCAGCAGCAGATATATTGGATAGGCTTTAAAGCAGGCTTTAAAGCTGGCCTTTCTTTTGCAACAGTTATGTCATGTTTATTGGATTATTATGAATGTAAGACTATATGTTGTTACGTCCGGTTGGTGGAAGCACTGGACCGTACACCGATGTCCCCTGAGAAGGTAGCCATGCTGGTCACCCCGCCAGAGGGTCTTGATGCACGGCAGCCGGAGCACTATAGGTAGCTGGACAGTCCGTAGAGAAGCAGGAAAGGTGGATGATGCTGAACCCACTGAGTTCTGGACGGTATTCCGGGTGACGAGGCTCAGGGTCCGAGGCCGGGTGATAGGGTCAGGCGGGATCCGGAACCTGCTGAGCGATGGAACGGGTCACCGAGCGGAGCCAGAGACTGGAGACTGGCGGAGCTGCAGAGGTGGTGGAACATCCGCCGAAGTCACCGTCAGGGTCCAGGGATGGAGTTGGTTCGGAGCAACTGGCGTGGCAGGATAGGCTCTACGAGACAGGACAGGGTTAATACACGGCAAAGCACAGAGCAAAGCAATACGGGGACCTGAATACTAGCTTGCTAAACACGTACAACAGGCCCCGCCCACCAGGAAAGAGAAACCTTTTATACCCTGTACCTGTCTATGCAATATCCTGTTTCTGGGTGCTGGCCCTTTAAGAAAGGGTCAATGACCGCGCGCGCGCCCTAATGCGCATGCGCGAGGCCCGTGTGCCAGAAGCCAGTCCAGGAAGCGGTGAGGAGGAAGCAGGAGCGCCCGGCTGGGAGTCCCTTGTCACAGAGGAGCGCCGGGAGCGGGGAGCCGGACGCATGGAGGCTGCAGGCGGGGAAGAGGAGACCGGGACCGGAGTGGTAAGTAGGGAACGGAGGACGGGGCCAGGGGGCCGGGAAGCGTGACATATGTCTGCTATAGGAATGATCTAATCTATATTTCTTTTAGTTTTTGTTTTTGTAGATGAAACCAGATGGTGGTCAATTCTGCACTGGATATGCTACAGTTTACACAACATGAGGTAATCTAAATTTAGGCCACTCCCTCCCCTCCTATCCGTTCAAGAGGAAGTGACGTAAGTGTCTCTCTAGATGGGTGGAGCAGAGGTAGGTAAGATAGTCAAAATGTATGTAGGATGTAGATATTTCCTGTTGTCAAATATGTTAGGTGCGCTGAAAAGAAAGTCTAGATCTGAGCTGATGGAATCGGATTGAGATCCCCGCACAGGTGCAGCTGACCAAGAAGCAGTGAACGGGCCTAGAGTTGAGGAGTCCTTTACCATGCATAAAGACCATGCCTCGGTGACATCTGTCACGTCAGTGACTTCTGTCACTCCTTGTGTTCTTAAATCCCTACAGGAACAAGCGAATCAACAAGGAGTGAAGTGCGAGACGCAGGGAGCCGGCTGACTGAGGAAGGTCTGTGGATGAAGGGCGGTAAGCTTTCTCTGCCATGAGATCTCTTCTTAATGATGGCCCAAGTAACATGGACTAACATCTGTGAAAGTTGGATATAAGTGTGCGCTTTGGTGACGCTAGGGTTCAGTACCCAGGTAGGCAAACTCACCCGGTCTTGTGAAACACGTTCTTAAAACAATGAGGAAAAACTGTAAAGAGTCCGTAGAAACACCCTGCACCTGCTCTACCCATTCTTAGAGACTGCAAACTGATTATAGATGTTTATCATGAGCACGTTGTATGCAAGTCTGTGCGTGTTGTGTAGATTTCTTTCCAGGTCTGGTCAGAGGCTTTCCAGTGCAGAAAACGACGTTATTGCTGAAAATCCACATAATGCAAGTGGTATGTAAAAAACAAACTAATAAGTTGTAAATCAATGTGTGTTGTGTTTCTCTTAAGTGAGTGTTTTGTTTCTCTTTAGTAATAAACAGGTTCCAATGTAAAATGTTTGGTTTTTTTTTGGTCTAGCGCAAAGCACGTATAATTTTCATATGATTGACTAATTAGAGAAATAAACAAGGGTATTTTCTAATTCCAGATCCTAAATCAGAGTTAGTAGTATATAGTTTTCGGTCAGGAGACTGATTAATCCTAACAGGACACAGAAATTTCAATAAAGCTCAACGGCAGAACAACATGGATTCATGCCCCGCATTGCAGAAGGGTCGATCCACCGAAGCTGCACTAAGCGTCCTGCTCATATTTATCCTTTACAAAAAAACCTGTACAGTCCCAAACCATCATTGCCGAAACAGTTAGAAGAGAGGACTTAGAGAACCTTGAGACATGGGAAAGTCCAACTACAAAGGGTGAGGACTCGCCTAGGGGTCCTTGGTCTCAAACCGGTGAAGAAATCCCATTCCCCTCTCCACCCATGCCTCAACGTTCAGTCAGCCAGGATTTCCCAACAGATCTTTCTTCCTCTTTTCCTAAGGGAACACAGTACCCTTAGTGTTTGGAAATGGCAGAAGTAAGTCAAGGGGGGACTGTTGAGGGTACGAATTGAGTAACCTAAAATACTTAATTCAGCCATTTCATAGACTCCCTACGTAGCCCCTTAGGCAGACAGCAGGAGCCCCCTTACACAACCCCCTTAGGCAGACAGCAGGAGCCCCCTCACACAACCCCCTTAGGCAGACAGCAGGAGCCCCCTCCCTACATAGCCCCTTAGGCAGACAGCAGGAGCCCCCTCCCTACATAGCCCCTTAGGCAGACAGCAGGAGCCCCCTCCCTACGTAGCCCCTTAGGCAGACAGCAGGAGCCCCCTCACACAACCCCCTTAGGCAGACAGCAGGAGCCCCCTCCCTACATAGCCCCTTAGGCAGACAGCAGGAGCCCCCTCACACAACCCCCTTAGGCAGACAGCAGGAGCCCCCTCCCTACATAGCCCCTTATATAGACAGCAGGAGCCCCCTATACAGACATCAGGAGCCCACACAAAGACCCCTATATAGAGAGCAAGAGCCCCCCCATAAGCCCCTATATAGACAGAAGGATCCCCCTCAGCTTCCCAGTCTGACCAAACAGACCCCCCTATTTACAATCTGACCACCACACGGCCCTCCTATATACCATATGCTATATGACCCACACACAGCCTCATTATATAGTTTGACCCACATACAGCCTACTATATACAGTATGACCCCCACACACATGAGCTCCCACACAGGCTGTCACAAGGGAACCCCCAGAGAGGGCCACAATATACAGGGCACACAATACAATGGGGCGACCTCCTGCACTTACTTGAGGCTGTATCCTACCCTCCATAACATCCACATACAGGTACTTTCACCCCATCACCAATCATGTGCCTAGGCCCTTGCTTACCCTACACTCACACTGGCTAGTAAGCAGGTCAGCGAGAGAGCTAGTTCCACCACTACAATAATACAACACGAGGGAAGGTAGACAGTCAGGGGGATACAAACAAAAGGATATACCACCAACTGTTGAAGCCGAACCCCAGACTGCATATGACAGAACTCCAATAGCAGGATCTTCAGCCACCACTAGTCAGAATAGAGTGAATCTGCCGGCATCAGGAGATGGATCATGTGACTATTTAAAGATGAGGGAAGTGGCCACAAACCGCTGCAGCTGAGATCAACTAATTAGGAGCTAGCAGCAAGGAAAAAAAAGACATTAACCCTTGCTGCGCAACAGAAAGCAAATACGTTTAATATGCAAAGCCTCAGAAGTAGGGCACTTTTCCATCTGTGATTTGCTGGTGCTGTGGAGGTCACCTGAGCTGTAGTATGTTTGTTTAAACGTAATAAGAATATCTGTGTATATAACTAATCAAAATGTAGATGTAGATGCAAAATTATCTGTCTGTCTATGTAGCCATCGCACAGATCTATAGTATAATTCAAAGTTGTATAGTCATGAAGGAGTTAACCAAAGATAATGAAGCTACAATCTATTATCAGTAATGTTCACACAAAAGGAATGTACAGGAGGGCAGGAGTGTGATGTGAGAAATTGGGGAGTGAACGCACTCCTTCGTTAGTTTCAAGGTTATTTATGCTTACTTACTGTATAATTAGATCTATCATATTAACGAGTCAGTTGGTGACGCTGGCTGAAAAGAGAGCATGTCTGTGTTCTTTGTCTTATATACATTGATATATATATATTGGCACCGATACACAGCTAATACGGCATCGTCTCTGGATATCCCAAATGAGGACTCCATTAGCAGTCTTCAACGCAAATTCCTCCCTTGACAGTTTGGCGCATTCAACGTGGAGCTCCTTCAAGGACGCATTACCGACCTGCAAATACCGATCGTTTGGATGTCACGGACTGAGACCTCCCTCCTCTCCAACCAGGCTGATCCCCTACAACCCTCGGTGAGTGTTACTTATTTTGTATTCACTGCCGTTGTGGTTGTTCTTGAAGAGGAGGGAGTGACGGGCTGTGTGTCCTTATCGGTGTTAAAAGGTACCTGATTGTGACTCAGGGGTAGTGCCCGCTGGAGCTCAGAGCACGATCCCAGCCCTGAGGTGTGGATCGAGTGTCACACGGGATCCAGAGGACGGTTGTTAGGGCAGGAAAGACGGTGGTGGCTGGATATAGCTAGTTAGACTGACCCGGTCTGTAATTAAAGACGCGGGGGGGTTCCCGTGACCGAAGATAGCGAGTTAGGACGTTTAAATATTGGTACAGCTGACCAAGTCCGGAGGCCGGGACTTGTTTGTATGTGCATATGCATTCTTGTACGACCTCCTCCGTGACACGGAAGATTTTCACGTGACCGAAGATAGTGAGTTAGGACAATAAAAAATATTGGTGCAGCTGATCATGTCCGGAGGGAATACATTTTGTATCCCTCCTCCGTGACACGGGACCCTTATTACAATAATTTTTGACCAATCTTTGGAAGATCAGTGACCCATTTTTTTTTTTGGGAAGATCTGTGACTAAAGTTTTGGGCTAGTTTTTGACCAAGCTCTGGAAGATCAGTGCTCTAATTTTTGGCGAGCTCTGTGATCAATTTTTTGAAAGATCAGTGGGCTAATTTTTAGAAAGATCTGTGACCAGGTTTGAGAGAGATATAGCTGAGGAGTTGCCAGCTAGTATAGAGGTGTAGCCTTAAGTTCCGACCGGGCTTTAACGCTTACACCGCATAGTCATATATTAGTCTAATCCAAACACCACCAAGATAGTAAAAATGTTTAGAACGGAGAAGTCAAGATTGAGAAACCTAAGGATTCACAGAATGGATTTAGTAAATATTCCTTAGGGAGGGACACGTGCTGCAGACCGTTTAGCCGTGTGACATGCCCCGTAAATTTTCAGAGTATTACTTGTTAATTGATGCTGAATTGTTTAACAGAATAACGCAGATATTGCTATCAGAAAGATATATTGAGGTCAAAGAAGAGGATGAGCGAGGAGATGTTGTGTTTTTCTATATGTTACCCGAGTCTGTGGACAGATCTGAGGGTCCTCTGACAGGTTGTTTTGTTGCTGCCCCACAACCTGAACCCCATTCTATTCCCCTGTCCCTGAGATATTCTCAGATGCTGCAGTCACTAGACAGCATCCCTTAACTCTTTCCACACCCATACCCCTTTTCCCTCCCATACCTGCAATGCCGTCTCTCCCCTCACCGGCCAGTCTGCCATCACGCTCCCCAATTACCAATCCCCTCCCCTTGGATCCCCCTTTTTCCCTTAGGACACATAGTGAGCCTTACCCCGAATCTAATGAGGAACAGCCCTCATTTAAATGTCCCCTTCAGCCCCATCCAGTCAGCGACATTAATCCCCTGCCTGCCAGATCCCGACATTAACCCTATGCGATTTTATAGGAAGATGCTACAGGTCCACCAGTTATATTCAGCTGCTCAGAAGGACCTTGTTAATCTCACCAAAGTAAAAGCAGGAGACAGTTTTTGGCCCCTAATGGAGCCCCATCTCACAATGCCCCCAGGCACTGATGACACAATTTTCCAAAGTGGACAACAGTATTGTGCCGCTTTAAAAAGATGGGCTCAAGATCAATTTGTGTATACAACCGCGCCGGTGCAGCCCCCACCACAGCCCATGCCCCGACAGGGCCCAAACCCCATATACATAGCTCCCAATCAACAAAACCAGCAGAGCCAGCAACAGAATTGTTGGCGTTGTGGTCAGCCCGGTCACTATTAAAGAAAGTGTCATACCCCCAAATCTCAGTGTTTGGCCAGGTACCCTCAAAACCGTAACCAAAACTTGCAACACATAAATTTACAATAAAGGTGTTCCCTGTAGATCCAGTAATGATCTACCTGAAGCCTGGTGTGCTTTTTCCCAGAGTATCACAGTATCCCTTTAAATCAGTCCCAGGAGATTTCCCAAGATACTGCCCACAGTCCGGCTGCACCCAGGAGTCTGCCCCAACCTTCCCTAATGACACAGGGGGGAGCCCCGGACTGCTTGTTTTTGTTGCAGTGATTTCCAGTCCCAAGCTACCCGCTCTAATGATGCTCTCCATTCCACTCCATCAATCTTAAGGTTTCTATAATATATGTTTCTGTAGTACTTTTGTTTCTGCTGGCTGACACGGTACAGAAATATATTTTATATATTTCTATAGTGAAAGTTCTGCCCATGTTTTTTTTCTTGTATCTGTTTTTCCCACCAGCTGTTCTAATATCACGCATCCTGAAGGAGACAGGGGGGGCATAAGTCAGCGCAGGGATGTGTGGGAGTGTTTTCAGTAAGCTGCTGCTAGTCACAAGTTGTAGAGAGCAGAGAAAAAAAAAAATAAGGAAGTAGAGAAAAGTAAAAAAAAAAAAAAAGTTGTTTCAGCAGATTTACAAAGCCGTTTCTGTCTTATGTATTAACAAGTGCTTTTTCCGGCTGGTGGAGTGGATTTTGTTTTATCCTTAGAGTTAAAAATTTCATAGGAGATTATCAATAGTATTCTGCTGCTATTTAAATAATTAAATTAATTTTGCAGGGAAAAGGATATTTTTTAAAATATACAAATTAGGTTTTTGGTTTTTTTTATGGTTATGTTTTTGTTTTGTATTATTTTTGCATACAAAATGCCAATATTGATTACTTTCCTTTTCTTTTGTAGATACAGAATATCTATGAACCCTGTTGTAAGGTTTCAAAATTTCCCAGTAGAGTATAAGTTATATTTATTTGTTGGTTAATCATATTGTTTACTGTTATGGATCTATATATTTTGCCAAAGTAGTATATAAAAAGGGAGGAAGTAGATATCTATTGCATTTTTCCAGCAGCAGATATATTGGATAGGCTTTAAAGCAGGCTTTAAAGCTGGCCTTTCTTTTGCAACAGTTATGTCATGTTTATTGGATTATTATGAATGTAGGACTATATGTCTGGTATAGGAATGATCTAATCTATATTTCTTTTAGTTTTTGTTTTTATAGATGAAACCAGATGGTGGTCAATTCTGCACTGGATATGCTACAGTTTACACAACATGAGGTAATCTAAATTTAGGCCACTCCCTCCCCTCCTATCCGTTCAAGGGGAAGTGACGTAAGTGTCTCTCTAGATGGGTGGAGCAGAGGTAGGTAAGATAGTCAAAATGTATGTAGGATGTAGATATTTCCTGTTGTCAAATAAGCTAGGTGTGCTGAAAAGAAAGTCTAGATCTGAGCTGATGGAATCGGATTGAGATCCCCGCACAGGTGCAGCTGACCAAGAAGCAGTGAACGGGCCTAGAGTTGAGGAGTCCTTTACCATGCATAAAGACCATGCCTCGGTGACATCTGTCACGTCAGTGACTTCTGTCACTCCTTGTGTTCTTAAATCCCTACAGGAACAAGCGAATCAGCAAGGAGTGAAGTGCGAGACGCAGGGAGCCGGCTGACTGAGGAAGGTCTGTGGATGAAGGGCGGTAAGCTTTCTCTGCCATGAGATCTCTTCTTAATGATGGCCCAAGTAACATGGACTAACATCTGTGAAAGTTGGATATAAGTGTGCGCTTTGGTGACGCTAGGGTTCAGTACCCAGGTAGGCAAACTCACCCGGTCTTGTGAAACACGTTCTTAAAACAATGAGGAAAAACTGTAAAGAGTCCGTAGAAACACCCTGCACCTGCTCTACCCATTCTTAGAGACTGCAAACTGATTATAGATGTTTATCATGAGCACGTTGTATGCAAGTCTGTGCGTGTTGTGTAGATTTCTTTCCAGGTCTGGTCAGAGGCTTTCCAGTGCAGAAAACGACGTTATTGCTGAAAATCCACATAATGCAAGTGGTATGTAAAAAACAAACTAATAAGTTGTAAATCAATGCGTGTTGTGTTTCTCTTTAGTGAGTGTTTTGTTTCTCTTTAGTAATAAACAGGTTCCAATGTAAAATGTTTGTTTTTTTTTGGTCTAGCGCAAAGCACGTATAATTTTCATATGATTGACTAATTAGAGAAATAAACAAGTGTATTTTCTAATTCCAGATCCTAAATCAGAGTTAGTAGTATATGGTTTTCGGTCAGGAGACTGATTAATCCTAACAGGACACAGAAATTTCAATAAAGCTCAACAGCAGGACAATTGGATTCATGCCCCGCATTGCAGAAGGGTCGATCCACCGAAGCTGCACTAAGCGTCCTGCTCATATTTATCCTTTACAAAAAAACCTGTACAGTCCCAAACCATCATTGCCGAAACAGTTAGAAGAGAGGACTTAGAGAACCTTGAGACATGGGAAAGTCCAACTACAAAGGGTGAGGACTCGCCTAGGGGTCCTTGGTCTCAAACCGGTGAAGAAATCCCATTCCCCTCTCCACCCATGCCTCAACGTTCAGTCAGGCAGGATTTCCCAACAGATCTTTCTTCCTCTTTTCCTAAGGGAACACAGTACCCTTAGTGTTTGGAAATGGCAGAAGTAAGTCAAGGGGGGACTGTTGAGGGTACGAATTGAGTAACCTAAAATACTTAATTCAGCAATTTCATAGACTCCCTACGTAGCCCCTTAGGCAGACAGCAGGAGCCCCCTCCCTACGTAGCCCCTTAGGCAGACAGCAGGAGCCCCCTCACACAACCCCCTTAGGCAGACAGCAGGAGCCCCCTCCCTACATAGCCCCTTAGGCAGACAGCAGGAGCCCCCTCCCTACATAGCCCCTTATATAGACAGCAGGAGCCCCCTATACAGACATCAGGAGCCCACACAAAGACCCCTATATAGAGAGCAAGAGCCCCCCCATAAGCCCCTATATAGACAGAAGGATCCCCCTCAGCTTCCCAGTCTGACCAAACAGACCCCCCTATTTACAATCTGAAAACCACACGGCCCTCCTATATACCATATGACCCACACACAGCCTCATTATATAGTTTGACCCACATACAGCCTACTATATACAGTATGACCCCCACACACATGAGCTCCCACACAGGCTGTCACAAGGGAACCCCCAGAGAGGGCCACAATATACAGGGCACACAATACAATGGGGCGACCTCCTGCACTCACTTGAGGCTGTATCCTACCCTCCATAACATCCACATACAGGTACTTTCACCCCATCACCAATCATGTGCCTAGGCCCTTGCTTACCCTACACTCACACTGGCTAGTAAGCAGGTCAGCGAGAGAGCTAGTTCCACCACTACAATAATACAACACGAGGGAAGGTAGACAGTCAGGGGGATACAAACAAAAGGATATACCACCAACTGTTGAAGCCGAACCCCAGACTGCATATGACAGAACTCCAATAGCAGGATCTTCAGCCACCACTAGTCAGAATAGAGTGAATCTGCCGGCATCAGGAGATGGATCATGTGACTATTTAAAGATGAGGGGAGTGGCCACAAACCGCTGCAGCTGAGATCAACTAATTAGGAGCTAGCAGCAAGGAAAAAAAGACATTAACCCTTGCTGCGCAACAGAAAGCAAATACGTTTAATATGCAAAGCCTCAGAAGTAGGGCACTTTTCCATCTGTGATTTGCTGGTGCTGTGGAGGTCACCTGAGCTGTAGTATGTTTGTTTAAACGTAATAAGAATATCTGTGTATATAACTAATCAAAATGTAGATGTAGATGCAAAATTATCTGTCTGTCTATGTAGCCATCGCACAGATCTATAGTATAATTCAAAGTTGTATTGTCAAGAAGGAGTTAGCCAAAGATAATGAAGCCAAAATGTGAAGCTACAAACTCTTATCAGTAATGTTCACACAAAAGGAATGTACAGGAGGGCAGGAGTGTGATGTGAGAAATTGGGGAGTGAACGCACTCCTTCGTTAATTTCAAGGTTATTTATGCTTACTTACTGTATAATTAGATCTATCATATTAACGAGTCAGTTGGTGACGCTGGCTGAAAAGAGAGCATGTCTGTGTTCTTTGTCTTATATACATTGATATATATATATTGGCACCGATACACAGCTAATACGGCATTGTCTCTGGATATCCCAAATGAGGACTCCATTAGCAGTCTTCATCGCAAATTCCTCCCTTGACAGTTTGGCGCATTCAACGTGGAGCTCCTTCAAGGACGCATTACCGACCTGCAAATACCGATCGTTTGGATGTCACGGACTGAGACCTCCCTCCTCTCCAACCAGGCTGATCCCCTACAACCCTCGGTGAGTGTTACATATTTTGTATTCACTGCTGTTGTGGTTGTTCTTGAAGAGGAGGGAGTGACGGGCTGTGTGTCCTTATCGGTGTTAAAAGGTACCTGATTGTGACTCGGGTAGTGCCCGCTGGAGCTCAGAGCACGATCCCAGCCCTGAGGTGTGGATCGAGTGTCACACGGGATCCAGAGGACGGTTGTTAGGGCAGGAAAGACGGTGGTGGCTGGATATAGCTAGTTAGACTGACCCGGTCTGTAATTAAAGACGCGGGGGGGTTCCCGTGACCGAAGATAGCGAGTTAGGACGTTTAAATATTGGTACAGCTGACCAAGTCCGGAGGCCGGGACTTGTTTGTATGTGCATATGCATTCTTGTACGACCTCCTCCGTGACACGGAAGATTTTCACGTGACCGAAGATAGTGAGTTAGGACAATAAAAAATATTGGTGCAGCTGATCATGTCCGGAGGGAATACATTTTGTATCCCTCCTCCGTGACACGGGACCCTTATTACAATAATTTTTGACCAATCTTTGGAAGATCAGTGACCCATTTTTTTTTTTGGGAAGATCTGTGACTAAAGTTTTGGGCTAGTTTTTGACCAAGCTCTGGAAGATCAGTGCTCTAATTTTTGGCGAGCTCTGTGATCAATTTTTTGAAAGAGCAGTGGGCTAATTTTTAGAAAGATCTGTGACCAGGTTTGAGAGAGATATAGCTGAGGAGTTGCCAGCTAGTATAGAGGTGTAGCCTTAAGTTCCGACCGGGCTTTAACGCTTACACCGCATAGTCATATATTAGTGTAATCCAAACACCACCAAGATAGTAAAAATGTTTAGAACGGAGAAGTCAAGATTGAGAAACCTAAGGATTCACTGAATGGATTTAGTAAACATTCCTTAGGGAGGGACACGTGCTGCAGACTGTTTAGCCGTGTGACATGCCCCGTAAATTTTCAGAGTATTACTTGTTAATTGATGCTGAATTGTTTAACAGAATAACGCAGGTATTGCTATCAGAAAGATATATTGAGGTCAAAGAAGAGGATGAGCGAGGAGATGTTGTGTTTTTCTATATGTTACCCGAGTCTGTGGACAGATCTGAGGGTCCTCCGACAGGTTGTTTTGTTGCTGCCCCACAACCTGAACCCCATTCTATTCCCCTGTCCCAGAGATATTCACAGATGTTGCAGTCACTAGACAGCATCCCTTAACTCTTTCCACACCCATACCCCTTTTCCCTCCCATACCTGCAATGCCGTCTCTCCCCTCACCGGCCAGTCTGCCGTCATGCTCCCCAATTACCAATCCCCTCTCTTGGATCCCCCTTTTTCCCTTAGGACACATAGTGAGCCTTACCCCGAATCTAATGAGGAACAGCCCTCATTTAAATGTCCCCTTCAGCCCCATCCAGTCAGCGACATTAATCCCCTGCCTGCCAGATCCCGACATTAACCCTATGCGATTTTATAGGAAGATGCTACAGGTCCACCAGTTATATTCAGCTGCTCAGAAGGACCTTGTTAATCTCACCAAAGTAAAAGCAGGAGACAGTTTTTGGCCCCTAATGGAGCCCCATCTCACAATGCCCCCAGGCACTGATGACACAATTTTCCAAAGTGGACAACAGTATTGTGCCGCTTTAAAAAGATGGGCTCAAGATCAATTTGTGTATACAACCGCGCCGGTGCAGCCCCCACCACAGCCCATGCCCCGACAGGGCCCAAACCCCATATACATAGCTCCCAATCAACAAAACCAGCAGAGCCAGCAACAGAATTGTTGGCGTTGTGGTCAGCCCGGTCACTATCAAAGAAAGTGTCATACCCCCAAATCTCAGTGTTTGGCCAGGTACCCTCAAAACTGTAACCAAAACTTGCAACACATAAATTTACAATAAAGGTGTTCCCTGTAGATCCAGTAATGATCTACCTGAAGCCTGGTGTGCTTTTTCCCAGAGTATCACAGTATCCCTTTAAATCAGTCCCAGGAGATTTCCCAAGATACTGCCCACAGTCCGGCTGCACCCAGGAGTCTGCCCCAACCTTCCCTAATGACACAGGGGGAGCCCCGGACTGCTTGTTTTTGTTGCAGTGATTTCCAGTCCCAAGCTACCCGCTCTAATGATGCTCTCCATTCCACTCCATCAATCTTAAGGTTTCTATAATATATGTTTCTGTAGTACTTTTGTTTCTGCTGGCTGACACGGTACAGAAATATATTTTATATATTTCTATAGTGAAAGTTCTGCCCATGTTTTTTTTCTTGTATCTGTTTTTCCCACCAGCTGTTCTAACATCACGCATCCTGAAGGAGACAGGGGGGGCATAAGTCAGCGCAGGGATGTGTGGGAGTGTTTTCAGTAAGCTGCTGCTAGTCACAAGTTGTAGAGAGCAGAGAAAAAAAAAATAAGTAGAGAAAAGTAAAAAAAAAAAAAAAGTTGTTTCAGCAGATTTACAAAGCCGTTTCTGTCTTATGTATTAACAAGTGCTTTTTCCGGCTGGTGGAGTGGATTTTGTTTTATCCTTAGGGGCACTTTGCACACTGCGACATCGCAGGTGCGATGTCGGTGGGGTCAAATTGAAAATGACGCACTTCCGGCATCGCAGGCGACATCGCAGTGTGTAAAGGCTGGATGATACGATTAACGAGCGCAAAAGCGTCGTAATCGTATCATCGGTACAGCGTCGGCGTAATCCATAATTACGCTGACGCAATGGTCCGATGTTGTTCCTCGCTCCTGCGGCAGCACACATCGCTGTGTGTGAAGTCGCAGGAGCGAGGAACGTCTCCTACCGGCCTCACTGCGGCTTCCGTAGGATATGCGGAAGGAAGGAGGTGGGCAGGATGTTTACATCCTGCTCATCTCCGCCCCTCCGCTCTGATTGGCCGCCTGCCGTGTGACGTCGCAGTGACGCCGCACGACCCGCCCCCTTAACAAGGAGGCGGGTCGCCGGCCACAGGGACGTCGCACGGCAGGTGAGTGTGTGTGTGAAGCTGGCGTAGCGATAACTTTCGCTACGCCAGCTATCACCACATATCGCTGCTGCGACGGGGGCGGGCACTATCGCACTCGGCATCGCAGCATCGGCCTGCGATGTCGTAGTGTGCAAAGCCCGCCTTAGAGTTAAAAATTTCATAAGAGATTATCAATAGTATTCTGCTGCTATTTAAATAATTAAATTAATTTTGCAGGGAAAAGGATATTTTTTAAAATATACAAATTAGTTTTTTTTTTTGTTTTTATGGTTATGTTTTTGTTTTGTATTATTTTTGCATACAAAATGCCAATATTGATTACTTTCCTTTTCTTTTGTAGATACAGAATATCTATGAACCCTGTTGTAAGGTTTCAAAATTTCCCAGTAGAGTATAAGTTATATTTATTTGTTGGTTAATCATATTGTTTACTGTTATGGATCTATATATTTTGCCAAAGTAGTATATAAAAAGGGAGGAAGTAGATATCTATTGCATTTTTCCAGCAGCAGATATATTGGATAGGCTTTAAAGCTGGCCTTTCTTTTACAACAGTTATGTCATGTTTATTGGATTATTATGAATGTAGGAATATATGTCTGCTATAGGAATGATCTAATCTATATTTCTTTTAGTTTTTGTTTTTATAGATGAAACCAGATGGTGGTCAATTCTGCACTGGATATGCTACAGTTTACACAACATGAGGTAATCTAAATTTAGGCCACTCCCTCCCCTCCTATCCGTACAAGAGGAAGTGACGTAAGTGTCTCTCTAGATGGGTGGAGCAGAGGTAGGTAAGATAGTCAAAATGTATGTAGGATGTAGATATTTCCTGTTGTCATATAAGCTAGGTGCGCTGAAAAGAAAGTCTAGATCTGAGCTGATGGAATCGGATTGAGATCCCCGCACAGGTGCAGCTGACCAAGAAGCAGTGAACGGGCCTAGAGTTGAGGAGTCCTTTACCATGCATAAAGACCATGCCTCGGTGACATCTGTCACGTCAGTGACTTCTGTCACTCCTTGTGTTCTTAAATCCCTACAGGAACAAGCGAATCAACAAGGAGTGAAGTGCGAGACGCAGGGAGCCGGCTGACTGAGGAAGGTCTGTGGATGAAGGGCGGTAAGCTTTCTCTGCCATGAGATCTCTTCTTAATGATGGCCCAAGTAACATGGACTAACATCTGTGAAAGTTGGATATAAGTGTGCGCTTTGGTGACGCCAGGGTTCAGTACCCAGGTAGGCAAACTCACCCGGTCTTGTGAAACACGTTCTTAAAACAATGAGGAAAAACTGGAAAGAGTCTGTAGAAACACCCTGCACCTGCTCTACCCATTCTTAGAGACTGCAAACTGATTATAGATGTTTATCATGAGCACGTTGTATGCAAGTCTGTGCGTGTTGTGTAGATTTCTTTCCAGGTCTGGTTAGAGGCTTTCCAGTGCAGAAAACGACGTTATTGCTGAAAATCCACATAATGCAAGTGGTATGTAAAAAACAAACTAATAAGTTGTAAATCAATGCGTGTTGTGTTTCTCTTAAGTGAGTGTTTTGTTTCTCTTTAGTAATAAACAGGTTCCAATGTAAAATGTTTTGTTTTTTTTTGGTCTAGCGCAAAGCACGTATAATTTTCATATGATTGACTAATTAGAGAAATAAACAAGTGTATTTTCTAATTCCAGATCCTAAATCAGAGTTAGTAGTATATGGTTTTCGATCAGGAGACTGATTAATCCTAACAGGACACAGAAATTTCAATAAAGCTTAACGGCAGGACAACATGGATTCATGCCCCGCATTGCAGAAGGGTCGATCCACCGAAGCTGCACTAAGCGTCCTGCTCATATTTATCCTTTACAAAACAACCTGTACAGTCCCAAACCATCATTGCCGAAACAGTTAGAAGAGAGGACTTAGAGAACCTTGAGACATGGGAAAGTCCAACTACAAAGGGTGAGGACTCGCCTAGGGGTCCTTGGTCTCAAACCGGTGAAGAAATCCCATTCCCCTCTCCACCCATGCCTCAACGTTCAGTCAGGCAGGATTTCCCAACAGATCTTTCTTCCTCTTTTCCTAAGGGAACACAGTACCCTTAGTGTTTGGAAATGGCAGAAGTAAGTCAAGGGGGGACTGTTGAGGGTACGAATTGAGTAATTTACAATACTTAATTCAGCCATTTCATAGATCCAAAAATGTGGTTTGGTTAATGTAATCTAACCATTTACAAATGTTTTTGTCTCCTACTAACTCATATGAATATATTCAGTGATTTTCCTTAATATAAAATGCTAGCTATGGATTCTCTCATCTCAGGAAAAGTTTTGGAAGAGCCTATCGCATCAGGCTGATGTCTCTCCGGCCTAGTCTGCTGAGCACTGGTAATTACACGCGAGTTGACGTCACATCTCAGAAACCAATGGACCCGACACAACTGAAGCAGAAAGCGGCCGCTATTCAACCCATTATCCCAGAAGGTTTTTCTAAGTCCGTGCCACAAACTGTTCACATGAAGCCTCATCATGTTTTGTTGTTTTTTTTTATCAAGAGCAGATTATCCAGGTTCACAAAGTGGCCCTAAGTGGACTAGCACTGACTAAGCATCCTTCTTTTTGTTTCATACCTGGAAAGAAGAACCATGGACAATTTCCAATTTCCAAATGTCCTTTTGTTTTTTTTTGTTTTTTAATTATGTGCTAATTTTTAAATAAGGTTTAGATTCAATTTTTCTTAATCAGGATAATGTGCCCTAATGAGAGTAATAACGTCAATTCTAATAGCCCCTATAAATCATAGAGTTATGTTTAATAAATAAAAATATGTATTTAAGGGGGTAGCTAAAGCCTATAGTGTTAACTTAAACAACAATCCCATAGAAAGCCCACATATATAGATATGGATATAATTAAAGTCCCAAATAATAAAATATATCTAAATGGGGAAAATTTTTAAATTTAAGGTTAATAATATTTACAGATATTTTATTAAGGGAGGACTGTGGAGGTCACCTGAGCTGTAGTATGTTTGTTTAAACGTAATAAGAATATCTGTGTATATAATTAATCAAAATGTAGATGTAGATGCAAAATTATCTGTCTGTCTATGTAGCCATCGCACAGATCTATAGTATAATTCAAAGTTGTATAGTCATGAAGGAGTTAACCAAAGATAATGAAGCCAAAATGTGAAGCTACAAACTCTTATCAGTAATGTTCACACAAAAGGAATGTACAGGAGGGCAGGAGTGTGATGTGAGAAATTGGGGAGTGAACGCACTCATTCGTTAGTTTCAAGGTTATTTATGCTTACTTACTGTATAATTGGATCTATCGTATTATACGAGTCAGTTGGTGACGCTGGCTGAAAAGAGAGCATGTCTGTGTTCTTTGTCTTATATACATTGATATATATATATTGGCACCGATACACAGCTAATACGGCATCGTCTCTGGATATCCCAAATGAGGACTCCATTAGCAGTCTTCAACGCAAATTCCTCCCTTAACAGTGCGAGTGCGATCCGATAAAATATCGGATTGCACTCGCACCAGTGTTAAGCCTGCTTTACATGTTACGATTTCGCATACGATAACGTATGCGATCGTAACCGCCCCCATCGTATATGCGGCACGTTCAATTTGTTGAATGTGCCGCACAAACGATTAACCCGCGTCACACGTACTTACCCGTCCATACGACCTCGCTGTGGGTGGCAAACATCCACTTCCTTCACGCGGCAGCCGGCCAATAGAAGCGGAGGGGCGGAGATGAGCGGGATGTAAACATCCCGCCCACCTCCTTCCTTCCGCATTGTCGGCGGGTGCCGCGGACGGAGGTAAGCTGTTGTTTAATGTTCCCGGGGTGTCACACACTGCGATGCGTGCTGCCTCGGGAACATTGCACAACCGCACGTTCAATTTTTGAGGAATGAACGACGTGCATGCGATGAACGGATTTTCGTTCAATCGCAATTGCACGGAGATTTTACACGCTACAATCATACTTACGATGCCGGATGTGCGTCACTTACGACGTGACCCCGCCGACACATCGTAAGATTTATTGTAGCGTGTAAAGCGGGATTTAATCAATGAGACAGGTTCCTCTGTCCTGTTTTTTCTCCACACGAATCGGGCTCTCGGTACAATCGCAGCATGCTGCTATTTGCACCGAGTCTCGGCTCACGTGTGTGTAAAAACGCACTGCACTCGCATGTTATGTGACTGCAGTGTGGTTCACGTAGAGACAGACAGCGGAGGAGATGGGGAGAAAGTGCTCCCTCCATCTTCTCCGCTCCTGTGATGCAATCGCAAGATCGCATCACAGTCACATGACCCTCGGCTGACAACGTAGCAGAGGGTAATTTGCATATCGCTTCCGATGCTCCTCCACTTTATATAGTATGAGTTCACAAACAGGCCTCTATATACAGTATGAGTCCACAAACAGGCCTCTATATACAGTATGAGTTCATACACATTGCCCTATAAACAGCAGGAACTCCCACATAGGCCCCCATATATACAGTATGAGACCACACACAGGCCTCTAGGAGCTCCAAAAAGTCTCTTATAGGCAGTGTTAGCCCCCACATAGCACCCTATAAACAGTATTAGCCCCCACATAGCATACTATAGACACTATTAGCCCTTCTATATACAGCCTGAGCCCTCGCATAGCCTCCTATATACACGATGAGCCCCCCACATAGCCTTCTATATACAGCATGAGCCACATGTAACCCCAAAATACAGCATGAGTCCCCATATAACCTCCTATATATAGCATGTGCCCCCCCACATCTTCCTATATATAGCATGAGTCCCCTACACATTCTCAATATACAGCATGAGCAGTCACTTAGCCCCTATATACAGTATGAGCCCACATAGCCTCCTATATTCAACAGGAGTCACCCATATAGTCCCTACATGTAGTATGAACCCTCACATAGCCTCCTAAATATAGTGTTAGCCCCTAAACATCGCCTATATATAGCACGAGCCTCCACATAGCCACTATATACAGTATGGGCCCTACACATAGCCTCATATATACTGTATGAGTCCCCACATAACCTCTTATACACAGCAGGAGCTTCCATGTCCCACCCCAGGACTATGGGGTACTCAGTCCCAGGCCCAGTCTTTCAGAGGATATGTCACGGTTACTAGCTGATGCCTGGTTCTGTGACCCTGGGGGTCGCTTAAAGGGGGTTTTAAAAAGGGAAAATAAAAATAAAAGAATATTTTCATGACACCACTTGCGGGTTGCGGCTAGGTGAGTGAAGCTACTGCTGCAGAGTCTCTCACTACCGGGGCTGATGGTATTTAGCAGCTTAGGTGCTGTGGCCCTCCACAAGTAGGGATGAGCCCCAGGGGACAACAGGTGGAACAGGTGCGAGAACAACTCAGGTGACACCAGAGCTGTGGTTTAACTTGTCTTTTACTCACAGGTTTGGTCTGTCCCAAAATGGGCCTCGGTGTTCCCTTTGTCCCAGTGCCGATTCTGTGACCTGGTGAGCTTTTCTTCCTTGCACCCGTCTCTGGTTGGTGGGTCCCTGTAGCCTGAAGCGTTTTAGGGTCCCCTCCTGGTCTTTCAGTCTTGGCCCGTATGCAGGCAGCTTGAACCTTGTCTGGGTTGGACCTATGTCTCCACTCCCTGGGTTCTCCCTTTGCTGCTGTGCTCCGGGCTATCACGTTGGTGAGGAATCGTGAATATTCCCTCACCTGGTAGAGTTATCAGATAAGCTTGGAGCGTCTGTTTGACCTAGGTTCTGCACCCCGCCAGTGCCCAGTCCTGTGAATACTCCCTGTACTCGCCCAGTAACTGTACTCCTCTTCACTCAGTCAGTCACTCCACACTTGTCGTCTGTACGCACGTCAACTTCAGACCTCCTGACTCCATGACTACCTACTGCACTGTCTAGCCCCTCCTTTTTCCTGGTTTCTGACTAGCGGGCTTGGATCAGTCTCCATCAGGTCCGTCTATAGCCTGTTACCCAGTCTGGAAGGAAAAGGACATGACTATGTGTGTTTGTTTGGTATCTACCGGCATTGGTCTTCCAGGAACCCGAGGTTAGCACCGCATATGTGACTAGATGCAATACCTTGTGGCATCTGACCCGTCAGGGATGCCACATCCACATAGCCTTCAGTATACAGCTTGAGCCTCCACACAGCCCCATATTTCCAGCATGAGTCCCCACACATCCCATTCACATATAAAAATAACACATACTCGCCTTTCTTCCGTTCCCCCGAGGCTCCTCTTCTTCTTGATACTGACTCATACATTCTAGACCTTAGGTTAGCGCCGGCTGATAACATCATTGCTCCGGTCACGTGAGCTCCCTGTAACTGCGCTGCCATTCTGTATTGCCGACAGCGTAGTTCCCAGGAAAGTTCCCTGCTCTGAGATCTGCGCCGAGGGAATGGGAGTGAGGTGAGTACGTGTTGCCGGGCAATATGGCTATGGGCCCCGGGCGGTAGCCCAAAATGCCTTCATTATAATCAGCCTATGCATACAGCACTTCATGGATCAGGAGTGTCTGACACCACCATGCCCCCTCTTGAAAATCGGTGAGAAAATCACCTGTCCTGTTGTATCACGACCTTCATTTTCTTTACTTAATATATCTCTGATCCAGCTTTTTATTCTATTAAGAAATGTAACTGTTTCTTAAAGTTAAAATTAGGCACATCAATAAGGATTTGAAATGCACCTAATGCAGATCGGTTGTGCACTCAATATGTTCACTTGTTGCATAAATTCAACATTTACAATAAAAAGTGACATTTTGGGTGTTATTTTCAACTTTAATATTATAAATGATGATGGGATGAGAATGGTTTTAGGCAATTACTGTCTTTAATTTGCACATTTGAGGTCCATTGCTCTTTTAAGATCACATTCCTACATCATACCTTGCACCTTTAAAAGACAGAAATGAAGGTCATGTGTTGTGAGTGCACTTACCGTTCTATCACAGTAGAATAATACACTCTTACATGTGAAGGAGGGGGGCGCCGGGCCGGAAAGACGCCTTCCTCCTTCGTCAATGGTCCCCTGCTTGTGTGCATCTTTGTGTAGGTTGTAAGACAGTGACTTGCTCCTGGGGGACACCGTCCATCTTTCTGTCCACACATGCAGGTGCTATCACACAGACTTCACACCACACCAGGGTCTTTAACAAAACGTTCTATACTTTCCATTATCAGTTGCATAGCAGACAAGTTGTTCAAGGTTCCTCCACTTTGACTGGGGTATTTCTTCCCTTCAGGACGACCATGTAAATGCCGTGGCAGCTTTCCTTCCGTCTAAAAGCTCCCACTATGGGTGCAGCAGCAGCTTCATCGTTCCCAGGTTACCATAATGAGCAGCGGAAACCTCGCCTTTCTCTGTCAATATCCTCAGAGTTCTTCACACTGGTCTTCTGTGCTGCAGGATCGTCCCATTTCCCTTGACCCAACTTCCCGTCCAGGTCATACACTGGCAGCTCACAAAGTCTGCCGGGATGAGTTTCAAGCTCCGGATCCTTCAGGAATGGCCTCCGGGTTTTCAAAACTGGCCTCAGTACCTAGGCCCCTCTTCTGCTAGGTAGAACTTTAGCTGACTTCTCCCTGAAAATGGCCGCTCTCTCTGTCTTCCTTAACTCCTCCCAAGCCTAATGTTAGCCCTTTATATAGCTAATCCATTCTTCCATGATACCTAAACTGGCCGCTAGATGGTAACATTACTATACGTCCTACAACATAAATCCCTATCTCTATCTAACTAATGTCTGTGCCAATTGTTGCCACTTTTCCTATTGCCTGACCTTAATTTTTGGAAATGTGGAGACTCCAAGTAGGGTCTCCAAATTGTCTTTTGTCTGTAGTGCCAGAGTTCTGGGAGCAAGAGGCCTACACCTGTCACTCATACATCTCTTGATTTTTTTTAAATGAAAATGCCAGGCCATATCCTGTGTGTAAGTCAACGTAATCAGGCAGTACTTAAATGAATATGTATTGGAGAATGCAGTCACACAATTGCAAAGTCGTGGACCACTATCCAGGCCCAATATGATATCAATGGCTCTCTCCCGTGAACCTGGAGCCAGGTAAGTCTAAGAAGCTAATAGTTATGCCAAAACAGTGGTGCTGCACTGTAAAACGTATTTTTGCTGTTTTGGAAGCTTTTCGACCCTCCAAAAGGTGTTTTCTCTGCCTTACGTTTGGCCTCCCATTACATTCAATGGGGTTTGAAAATATTTGAAAAAGTTTGGTTTGGCAAATGTAGCATTTGTTCAGTTAGGCTCAGCGAACTGAACTTTGAAATGTTCGCTCATCTCTAGCCACCACCAGTAGGCTCTTATATATTCTATATATTCAGAATTCTAGAATACAGTATATAAGAGCCCAAGCCACTCTGTATACCTTAAAAACACTTTTATTATACTCACCTTGGGGGCCGTCCGTTACGATAGGTGTCGCTGGTCTCCAGTCCGGCGCCTCCTCTTTGCTGTGATCGCCATCCTCCCACTACCCAGCCCAGTGTAGATGTTGTGTCCTACGCAGGGTCGACTGGGGTGTCTGAGGCCTACCAGGGAAAATAACTCTGGGGGCCCACCCTACAGCTACATGCAAATATCTATTAGCTGCTATGCCTGTTATAGTTTAGCGCTGACTGTAAAGCACAGGCGGCTCCTGCACATCTCCTGTGCACACACAATAACTCTGTACAATTACAGTAGTTTGCAGTAATGGGATCTTTGGTGACAAGTTATCACCGATCCACAGGTTCGGTAGGTGATAACTTATTGATCGGTGGAACCAGACCAGTGGAAACCGCACCGACCAGAAGAATGAGTAACTTTTATCCCTGACAGGGAACTTATATGCCCATTATACAATGCAGCAGCAGGTGGGATGTGTGACCGCAGCTCCATTCATCCTCTGTGGGGTGGGATGTGTGACCGCAGCTTCATTCATCCTCTGTGGGGTGGGATGTGTGACCGCAGCTCTATTCATCCTCTGTGGGGTGGGATGTGCGACCGCAGCTCCATTCTTCTTCTGTGGGGTGGGATGTGTGACCGCAGCTCCATTCATCCTCTGTGGAGCAGTCAGATAAAAATAAGCGCAGCGCTCGCAGCCACTGAGGAATGAATGGATCAGGGGTCGGGTCAGACATGAACTCCATTGTAATGGGGATAAAAGTTGCACATTTTGCCGATCAGTTCGGGTCCCAGCAATCAGACTCTACTGATGAGTAAGATATCACTTATGCTTAGGCCACGTTCACACTGTCAGTATTTGATCAGTATCTTACATCAGTATTTGTAGCCAAAATCAGGAGTGGGTGAAAAATGCAGAAGCGGTGCCTGTCTTTCTATTATACCTTTCCTCTCATTTTACTGATTTTACAATTCCTGGTTTTGGCTTCAAATACTGAGGTAAAAAACTCACCAAATACTGTGTGCACGTAGCCTTAGTAAAGGAGATTACTTGTTTTCACTGGAGAACCTCTGTAAGTGCATATTTGCTGCAGAGCAATAGTCATAGGACAGCAAGGGGTTAAACATTCAAGTATTTAAACTATTGGAAATAAAGAATCTTCCCCATATTGATAGAGAGAAAAAGTGACCTCCAGACACACAATCCACTATATCAAGACCAATAATACCACATACAAGGGGGAAATACCGCCACACCGTGACCAGACAACATATTACCACCATATAGTGATTAAACACAACCACATACAAGAGAGTAATACCGCCACATCATAATTAGACCACATAGTAACCAAATATTACCACATACAAGGGAGAAATACCACGACACTATGACCAGACTACCAAATAATACTAAATACAAGAGACACATACCACCAAACCATGAGAAGACCACATATTACTACTACACAGTGACGAATACTACAATAAATGATCATGAATAAAAACCGCAATACTAATAACACTAATATTACCATCAGTACCATTACACACAGGAGCTCTGTATATAGTGTCAGTGTACAGGTAATACAGTGATCACAGATGACTTTATAAACAAGAGATCTGTATATAGGTAATGGCCCCCCCATCCTTGTGCAGTGTATGAATGGGCCCCCCATCCTTGTGCAGTGTATGAATGGGCCGTTCATCCATGTGCAGTGTATGAATGGGCCCCCCATCCTTTAGTAATGTCCTCATTCCAGTCCCCTTCCTGTCCCCTATTATGCTGTTGTTCACTCACACACACACACACACACACACACACACGTTAGCATAAGTTCACACACTGCATTTTTTTATGCTGCGTTTGTGCGTTTTTTGCGGCAAAAAAACGCGGCAAAAATACGCATGGGTTTTTGCTGCGTTTTTGCTCACTGCGTTTTTATGCGTTTTTTTTTATCAGTGCACAATGCCATTAAAGATTGTTGACAAAAAAAGAAAAAGAAAAAAGGTCTGATGTCATTTCCTTCTTCAATATGTTCTTCATTCTCCACTAGTGTATGCAGGAGAGCAGACAGCTGCAGAACTACAAGGCTCAGCATGCTCCATCCAGGACTGTATGCTGGAGGGAGAGGCAGGGGGAGCAGAACTACAAGGCGCAGCATACTCCACCCACTAGTGTATGCAGGAGAGCAGACAGCAGCTGCAGAACTACAAGGCTCAGCATACTCCATCCACTAGTGTATGCAGGAGAGCAGACAGCAGCTGCAGAACTACAAGGCTCAGCATCCTCCATCCAGGACTGTATGCAGGAGTTTTTTGCCCCCCAAAGAAATGACGTGGGCTCCGCCATATTTTTCTATGCTAGCCAGGTACAGCAGGCAGGTACGGGCTGCCCCCAACCCCCAGCTGCCTCTTTGTACCCGGCTGGAAACCAAAAATATAGGGAAACCCTTGTTTGTTTGTTTTTTTCTTATTTCATGAATTTCATGAAATAATAAAAAAAAAATGACGTGGGCTTCGCCCAATTTTTCTGTCCAGCCAGGTACAACTAGGCAGCTGGGAATTGGAATCCGTAGTGCAGGGTGCCCAAGGTTTCTGGGCACCCCCGCTGCGAATTGCAGTCTGCAGCCACCCCAAAAAATGGCACTTTCATAGAAGCGCCATCTTCTGGCGCTGTATCCAACTCTGCCAGCTGCCCTGATGACGGGTGGCTCGCTGGGTAATAATGGAGTTAGGGCTAGCTGTATATTATCAACTGGCCCTAAGCCCGAAATTCATGGTGTCACGCCAATATTAGACATGGCCACCATGAATTTCTAGTAAAGATAAAAAAAAACACAACACACAGAAACATATTTTTATTATAAATAAAACACAACACAATTAGTGACTCCATCTTTATTGAAATAAAGAACCCCCCTCTGCAGTAATCCTGGGTCAAGGGTCCCGCGCCGTCCAATCCGGATCCAATATCATCTGATCGGTTTGCTGGAAGGCAAAGCAATCAGATGATGTGTCATGTTCAAGGGCCTGAATCACATGACACATCAGCTGATTGTATAAAAGATGCTTATACAATCAGCTGATGCATCAGTGCAAAAAAAAACAAAACTACTCACTTCTGTCACGCAGCATCAGACTGGCTACCGGAGGAAACTCCAGTAATGCCAGGCCTGGATTCAGGTACCTTGCATTACACTCCGGAGCTCTCACCTGAGCTCCGGAGTGCAGTCGAGACTGTACAGCGAGCGCCGAGTGATTGATTCCCCGGCGCTTGCGGCTCAGTTTATGTCAGCTGCAGACAGGCTGGGCTGATCTCCGGTGCTCTGACCTGAACTCCGGAGATCACCCCGGCCTGTCTGCAGCTGTCATGAACTGACTGCAAGCGCCGGGGAATCAGTCACTCGGCGCTCGCGGTACAGTCTAGGCTGCACTCCGGAGCTCAGGTGACCGTATCATCTGATCAGCGGCAGGTCCTGCATCCATCGGACGTGCGTTGGAGTCTGCACACAGCCGGAGCAGGGGTGGCGGTACCGGGAAGAGGAGCTGGGAGCCGACATGTGCCGGGACAGGTGAGTATGACATTTTTTTTTCTACTGTTCACTTTTGATTTTCAGCCGCTTCTATCTCCCGCCCGGACATGGCGCCGCACGGGAGCGGACATGGCGGCGGGTGGGAGGTGGAAGCAGCGGTGACGGTTCCGGGAGGATTCACGCTTCTGTGTTTACTAACAGAAGGAATCCTCTTCCTGTACATGTCACTGTAGTACCCACCCCCTGCGTTTATAGCTGCATTTTTAGTCATAGAAACGCACTAAAACGCAGCTATATTTGCAATTTGCGTTTTTCATTGCGTTTTTGAACATCTCATTGAACTCAATGGGTGGAAATTGCAGTGAAAAACGCAAAAATAATTGACATGCTGCGTTTTTGTGGGCACCACAAAAACGCAGCTAAAAAAAAAACCGCTGTGTGCAAACAGCAAAAATGAAAACTCTTAGACTTTGCTGGGGAAGCAAAGTCATGCAGTTTTCTGAGCAAAAACGCACCCGAAAACGCGCATAAACGCCGCGAAAAACGCACTGTGTGAACTTACCCTTATTCTAACCTGTTCTTGGTTCCTGCGCTGTCCTTACCTTACCAGTCCGCAGGCTCACATACCCCTCCATGATCTCGTCCGGTGCACGGAACCGCCGCGGCAGGATGCCATCATGGCTTTACTGCAGTTAAATGCTTTGCGGCGCCGTAAAGCATTCAACTGCAGTAAAGCTATGAAGTCACCTGCAGCAGCGGCTCCGTGCAGAGGACGGGATCACCGAGGGGTCTGTGTCCTGCGGTCTGGAAAAAGCATCTGGAGCACCGCGGGAACGAGGAGGAGAAGTGAGAATGTATGTTTGTTTTTTTTCTTCGGCTCTGCTGAGCGCTTACCTGCAGCTCCTCCGCCTCAGTCCTTACACCGGCTGCACTCTTCACATGTACGCGCATCTGAGAGATGCGCGTACATTTGAATAGCGGCACGGTCTGCGCCACAGGTCTGAGACTTCCGCAGTGCAGGACCTGTGGTCACATCACATCACATCACATGACTGTGATGTCACCACAGGCCCTTCTGCAGCCGCGCAGTTTGTAATTGAAAGGCTGGGGGGCCCTCAGAGCGTGGGAGGCGGGCCCATCACAGCGTGGGGGCCCTGCCCAGTCTGCCCGCACATACCGCCGGCCCCGAAAAACCGGCGGCCGGACGGCGCTATACACTGATCGGCCCCCCGCACTATATAAGGCACAGGGGCCCACTGAGGGCCCGGGGCCTACCGGGGGATTCCCCGGTAACCCGGCGGGCCAGACTGAGCCTGGTCCTACGTCATTCCCACAGGCCGGCATTGCATAGGCGCACTTTTATCTGCCCTGCTGAGGGCAGATCAAAGTACTGTAATGTGCAGGCGTGAGGAAAGGTTAAAGACCACCCATGTGCTCATTTCTAGTAGTCACATCATCTTGTCTGCTGCACCAAACCTTAGACAGGGCAAAGAGCATAGGCTGTGGTGGTGCAGGAAGCTGGCGGCTCCCTACTCCACTATTATGTTCAATTAAATCTATGAGGACACAGATTGGGCATGTGCCGACCTCCTGACAAAGCTTCCCAAATCCAGCATCCTAGACATGAGTTATGCTAAAGAAAGTATATTTACTTATGATTATAACTTGTGTCATTCTAAAGACGCCATATAATAATGGTAGATCATGTTTTTTTCTCCCAATTTTAAACAGTTAAATAAAAGTAATTTATCTAATTCATACAGTATGTCCTAGAAACCTTCCAAAGTGAGAAATAGTTGTCCTTTAGTTTTGTGAAAGTTATCAGTGTAGACAGATATATAGTGTGTGCAGACATGTTTTATATTACCTCTACCTGAAAAAAAAGTAATCAGAAATATGGAAACATATGTGACATTATGTAATGTAAAACTTTATAAAAGTAAACCTCATAAAATCATACTGGGAGAAGATATTTCTGGATTACACAAAGATAACTGGCGAGACTGTTGCTCTGACCCCTCAGATAGTTCTTCTATCGCTGCTTCCGGGCTCTATTGGATCTCAGAAGCGGAGTCTTCTGTGCTTTTGTCTTACAGTTGTTTGTTCAGTGATACCGAGACATTGACGAACAACAGGGGTACCGACTATGCGGGAGTGGCAACAGGAGTTCACACACATATATATATATATTTATATATATATATATAATATGGAGGATCTATCAGAGGAAGCGATGGGAGATCACTCAAAATTTGTACGCGTTTGGCAGCCTTGCACATTGTCTTGGGCAGACCTGGGCAAGGGGCGGCCCGCGGGCCACATCCGGCCCGCCTACTCTCTGTGACCGGCCCACCCGTCTTCAGCCGGTGCAGTGGAGCCGGGCTGCAGCGTGCCGAGCAGGGAGAGATCCTGCAGGTCCGCACAGTAAGTGCAGGCAGCGGAACGCAGGAGTCTCTCCTCTGTTCCCTGCCAGCACTAATTGTCAGTGACACACGCGCGCGCTCTGACGTTGTCAGTACTGCGCTGCGTGTGTCATTTCAAAAGTTCCCGCCTGGCAGGAGAATGAGCAGCACAGCAGACGGAATAATTCATCCTGCAGGACCTGCGATGACGTCACACCCATGTGACTGTGTGGGAGGAGACACAGGATGCCGGGCAGAAAGCAAAGATACTGAATCCTGAAGGAGATGTGGACACATGATGACTGGTAATGAGAAAAGAGGGTTCATGAGGGGGAGGGGGTTGCAGGGTGAGTGGCATATGAGAGAAGATGGAGTTGCAGGGTGAGTGTGTAAAATAGTGAGTTCATGGAGATTTGATTCATAAACTTGATTACATGCATTCATAAAATGTATGTATTTCGCCCATCCCTTTAAGAGAGCCTGTGAGTTGAAGTTTCTAGCCAGAGATATCTGACATGGGTAGAACCAAGCCATCTGACATGGTACATCAAAGCTGACAGCTTAGTGCTATATTCTATCTGGTATTTGAGCAAAGACCTGAAATTAGCATTGAGAGTCTTCTTAGTGTTACACTAAGGTCAAGGGTCAGCGAGCTTCAAAGAGTTCTATATATTCTACATTCTATGGTAAAGTGGTTTAGTTTTACAAGTCTCCACTGCGCAAGACACTTATTTTGCAGATTTTGGATCACGTGATATGACATAATGCCTAGCTAAAAATGATAGTTCTTGAAATCATGTGTAAAGACCATGTAAAGAGATAAGGATAATCAGGGGGTGGGGTTTGAATTATATAAGCAGACCACACTTCAAGGGTTGGAGGAGATGGAAAGGATGGAACCATTCAACCAGACGATCGGCTCATCACAACATCACAGCTATGTAAGATAAGATAATTGGACTCTTCTCTTTTTCTCTATCTACTTATCTATTCCTCTTCACTAACTAAAGCCAAGACATTATTTTTCTGTAATGACTTTAACTTTTACTGAATAAATCCACATATGTTTTTGCACCTATTTCTCTCCAATCATTAATATACTGGCTTAGCATATGTCACGTCAACCGTATTTTTAACATATTTGGCGAGTCAGCCTGAATGATTGAGAGGCACCGCTGTTTTCTGTGCGTGGTGATTTTTTTCACACTGCCTTTTTGCTACGGGACCTTTTTCTTACGTCATTCCCTGCCTTTTGTCCGATAAGGGGGGTCAGTGGAGTAATATATCTGTCCAAAGACTGCAGGAAAAGACGCACACTGTGTCTACATCACGGAACCTTGGAGAGGTTTGACGTGACAAGCTGCACGGAGGTCGTATGTGTCGGGCCTTGACGGACATCTGAGGACTTCCAATCCAGGAGATCCCCAGGGTAATCCTTCTAGGACACAGAGGACCATCGACCCATAGACGATTGGAGCCATTCCAGGACGATCGACCCATAGACGATTGGAGCCATTCCAGGACAATGCATCACATATTGGTGAGATATGGATTTCATTCATGATTATTCTAGTAAAAGTAATGTAGGGTATTCTTTTGACCATACACATACTGACGCACAGTTATGGTCAAATCTGTACCGGCAATGTGAACTTGAGAATACTAAGTTAGATAAGAAGTTTTTTACTGTGAAACGGTTACAGAAAAAGATACAAAATGTATTGGGTATGGTATACACTTACAACTCCATGGTGGGTGGGGCACAGAAACCAGCACACACCATCTGCATGGTGTCAGATACACCCAATACAACAGATACACACATCACAGATGCAGAAACAACAGATTGTCCAAATTGTTCAAGAACATATTGAACATCTGGAAGATCAGTTGGAAACGAGCAGATTTAATATCAAAATTACGGAAAGATATTAAATATGTATCTGTTATTACAAGACAGAACAAGACAGATGCCTCAGCAGCACCTGCCTCAGGTTCAGACATCCCGGAACGGCTGGATACAGCTGTTGACGAGAGTCTAAATGAGGAGGACCTGCGGAAAAAGAAGTTACATGAGAAGGCAGCTCGTCTTAACATTAAAATCCATGACCAATTAATGAAAATCATTAAAGACATACCCAAATATGATGATAAAATGGACGCCTTCCATAATGCGGACATTTTTGAGTCATATTCGGATAAATATAATCTGTCAGATGATCAGAGAAACAAGATATTCAGGGTATGGCTTCTCTCCCAAATGGCAAAAAGGTTACAAGCAACACCTAGGCCAAACGAACACGATGACCTGATCCATGCCACAAAGGAAGATAGGCTGAGACAGTTAATTCTTTTACCACAGGAGAGTCTACCCCAACAGTCGAATTGTTAGAAAACCTTAAAACACACATACAGGAGGATCCATTCGTCTTCTTAGTGAAATTCGAACAAGGGTATCGTTTGATAATGGAAATCGGACCGGATCAAGGACCGACTTCCATGGTCAAGGCCTTTGTTAAAAAGTTTAAATATTTAGACCCTGCTTCATTCGAAATTGCTTCTAGGATGGACAATCTACAAGAGGCCACGTCTTTTATTGATAGAATACGTAGACGAATGAAGCAAAATCAGGTACAGTCAAAAATAGCCATGATAGAGGGGACCACTGACACATTAGTATCCCAGGAAAAACAAACCAAAAACAAAAGACCCATATTGAATTCTAAAAACAAGAATTCAGGGGGGGGTAACAGAAAGAGCAATATACACTGCTATTTCTGTGGCCTACCCGGACATCTGAAGTGGGAATGCAAGAAATTCTTAAGGGCGGGAGCTGAGGAAAGGCTGGGTAAAGAAAATGGACTGATGCCGAACACATCCAGTGCACCTCCCCCATCTTCAGCACCTCCACCTTCATACACGCCCACTCATACTGACAACAGAAATAACCAATCACCATATGCACCTCTGACCAGACAAATTAGGAAAATGACCATACAGGGATTGGATGGAAGGAGCAAGACACCTGCTGCTCTTCTCCCTTCTCCATCATCCTGACTAGCAAAGCCGGTGCCCAGGCTACATCACTCGAGTTTCAATGGATAGCTGTGGTCGACCATTTTTAAAGGTAAATCTTGAAGGTCAGGAAGTAACATTTCTCCTTGATACAGGTGCGCAATTGAGTGTCACAAATGTTGATTTACATTTAAAGCCAGATTCCCCTGTATGTACAATTGTTGGTTTCAGTGGTAAAAATGGAACAAAGGTAACTTTAGCGCAGGATGTTTCTTTGGAAATACCTGGTTTTTTGAAAACGAAAATGGATATTTGGTGTTGTCAGGATACTGAGAATATAATTGGCACTGATTTTATGGAAAAGCATGGCTGGATTTTTGATTTGGGTAACAAAACAGTTTGGAAAGACTCTAACGGTTGTAAGGCGGTACTTATTGATCCAATTGAATATAGTCATGTCGGGACCATTTGTTTGACAGATGTAGTGTCAGCAGATCATTTATGGCCTGAAACTGGTGGTGATGAAGTATTGACTGAGATAGTACAACGGTTTCCTTCTTTATGGGCTCAGTACAGAAATGAAGTGGGAACTATGAAAGACGTTGTTGTTAAAATTGAAGGCAGAGATCCGCCTCCACAGCGTCAGTATAAGTTGCCTCCAGAGTCAGTTGCTCCGATGTCTAAAATTATTCAGGAATTGTTGGCTCAAGGTGTGATACGTAAGGCAAATTCTGTCTGTAACAATCCATTGTGGTGTGTTCTGAAAAGCGATGGTAGCTATCGGATGTTATTGGACTTGAGGATGTTCAATAAGTTTACTCCCAATGTTGCACCGATTGTAGCTGATACACATGACATGATGTCGAGATTGAATGCTAAGGCAAAGTATTTCTCAGTATTGGATATCAGTAATGGTTTCTTCAGTATACCGATTGAGAAAAGTTGTCAGTATAGGCTTGCATTTAATCACCTGGATCAACAATTTGTATGTTGTAGGCTTCCTCAAGGGGCTAGTATGTCGCCAAGCATTTTTCATCAGGCGCTAGCAAATGTTTTGTCGAAATTTTCTCTTCCGGAATGTTTATTGCAATATGTGGACGATATCTTGCTGAGTACAGAGGATAAGGAGTTGCAAGTGACTCTACTTGCAGAATTGTTTGAGCTGCTGCATGATGCAGGTTTAAAACTGAATACCAAAAAGGTCAAGCTGATGCAGACTGAGGTCAGATTTTTAGGAGTTCTGCTAAGTCCTGGTACACGGCGACCCCTACAGGACAGAATTGAGGCAATTGCATCCCTTCCAATTCCAACATCACACAAGGCACTAAGACATTTTTTAGGACTTGTAAATTACTCAAGGGATTTCATTGAAAATTTTGCTGACAAAGCCAGACCTTTGTATGATCTTTTAAAAGGTGATAATGATGATTATTTTGGTCTCTGGGGTGTTGAACAGAAAAGAGCCTTCACACAATTGAAACATGATCTACAACACGCACCTGCGTTAAGTATGGTGGAAAAGAACGCACCTTTTGCGCTTCAAGCACACACTTCAGAGACAAGCATCTCTGTGGTTTTGCTGCAGCTGCAAGGGGGGGAATGGAGAATCTTGGGTTACTTCTCTAAGCTTCTCATACCTGTTGAGAGGGGGTTTGAGGTGTGCGCAAGACACCTGGTGGGAGTGTATTTTGCGATAAAAATCACTCAACACATCATCGGGTTCCAAAAGGTTATTCTCCAAACGCCACATTCCACACTGAAACTTCTCTTTGAGAAAAACATCCCAGGTGTGTCACATCAGAGATTTGCCCATTGGTTGCTCTCATTGTGTCCAAATCAAATTGAGGTAGATTATAAGGCCAAATATGTTCTTCCTCAATTGATGCAGTATGAAGGACAAACCCATGATTGCCTACAAACGTTCCATGAACCAAGTCCATCTCTCTTCAGACGACAGTCGGAAGACGCAGATGAACCTGTGTTTGTAGACGGTTCTAGATTTTTTCTGGAAGGACACTATCACACAGGATATGGAATTTTCTATTCCAAGCAAGGACAAGTGGTAAAACACAAGTTACCGAGTCATTTCTCAGCTCAAAGGGCAGAGATAGAAGCGGTAAGAATGGTCCTACAGCTGAATGAAGCTGATGATCAAACTCCAATGGTAATCTACAGTGATAGCTCCTATGTTGTCAGGTCCCTAACTGATTATCTGCCTATCTGGGAGAGGAGAGGCTATGTAGATTCCTCCAACAAGACCTTGGTGCACAGCGAAACTCTAAAATCAATTTTTGAAATAGCATCTAGGGCCCCAAATAGGTTTGCTATAGTGAAAGTCGCTGCACATAAAAGATCTGATGATGAGTTATCTGTAGGAAATGCAACTGCAGATGCTCTAGCCAAAGAAGCTGCCCTGACAGGAGAGGAAGTGTTTGACTCTGAACCTTCTGAGATTTCAGCGGTTCAGAGAACAGATACATACATACCTTCATTTGCAGAAGAACAGAGAAAAGATCCTTCTCTTGTTACTTCTCAGGATGATCCAAAGCCTCCTTTTATCTGTGAAAATGGGGTTTTGTGCCACAATTCAAATGGAGAATTGCGTCCCGTTGTACCAAAACATCTACAGGTAGAATTCACTCGATACAACCATGAGAGTTTAGGTCACTTGGGTCAACAGAAATTGTTAGTCATTCTCAAGGAGAAATTTTATTGGGAAAAAATGGACGAAACAGTTCAAAGTGTTGTACTATCATGTCTTATTTGTGCCCAAATAAATCCAAGACCTAAAGGACAGAAGCCACCACTTCTACGAATCGCATCTGCAGATGGTCCATGGTCTACACTGCAGATAGACTATATTGGTCCTTTACCCTCAGGTAAATATGGTCTCAGGTATGCATTGATTGTGGTAGATGTGTTCTCAAAATGGGTAGAAATATTACCTGTTAGGAAAGATGATGCTTTGTCCACAGCAAGGGAATTGGTACAACATGTCTTTTGTACTTGGGGGATCCCAAGGATGATTACCTCCGATCAAGGAAGCCATTTCACAGGTAAAATCATGCAAACTGCTTGTGCTATTCAAGGGGCACGACAGCAATTTCATGTCCCCTATCATCCACAATCTGCGGGAATTGTGGAAAGAATGAATAGAACTACCAAATCCAGAATTGCAAAGATGCTTTTCGACAAAGGTAACACTTGGGTTGACAAGGTACCCTTCATACTCATGAGTATAAGAGGTTCAATCTCTTCTACAACTCAATTCACTCCGTTTGAGTTGATGACGGGAAGAAAAATGCCATTGTGGTTTCCACATGAGCCATTTTTATCCACTCCACAAAAAGATGCTATCTCAAGGTCCCAATGGTTGAGATCGCTGCAGGAGAACCTGAAAGCGATTCTGCCATATGCGGCATCAAGAATGCAGAAAATGGAGTCACCCTATGAGTCCAAATTCAAGAAAGGTGCTCTAGTGATGATCAAAACCTTTCGCAAGAGTGGTCCATGGGAGTGTAATTGGAAAGGTCCGTTTGAAGTCCTTGAGACTATGGGACAAGTCATGATTCTCGTGCAACGAGCATCAAATGTGGTAAAAAAAAAACGAAAAACACAAAAAGTGTGGGTTCACATTGATCAGTGCAAAATATTTGTAGCAAAATAATGATACTGCATTTCTTTCCAGGAAGAAATGGATTCCTATAAGAACTGTAATAAGGAACCTAAAGACTTTGAAGGAAAGATGACATCAAGCCTTCCGGAAAAAGAACATTTTCCCAAGCTTCTATGTGATGGGAACGACTTTCCTGCTGCTGTGTTTTATTTCAGTCATTGTCTACATGTTACATCAAGGAACAATCACCAATGAAGTGAATGAGCGGACCAGAGAGATTCAACATTCACGAAGACCGAGAGGATCAGAGACACTGAACTTACTGACAGAGAACATCACGGATGATTCTGTGGAGATAACAGGAAATATCTGCATGGGATATGGAACAAAATGTTGCATTGAATTACATTTCATACATGACACAGACATAATATTACATGCTATTGCAGGACCTAAAACTAAATTCACACAATTACAAGGAGAATATGTACACAATAATAAAACGGGTACATGGGAATGTTCTCCTACAGATGTACTATACTGGAACATAGAGATCAGAGGTGATGAACCTGCTGTATGGTTCGGTGATATTACATATGACATGATTGCTAGGGGAAAGTTTGGAAGATCCAAAACAGAAATTTTGTTAAAAACTCAGGTTTTTGGGAAAATTCTGGATCCTTCTTTACTCTCCATTACAGAAGGAGATAAAGATTGGGTCAAAACATGGAATTTCCAGATAACACGGGAACCTGTACAAGTTCAGGTATCTGTAGTGTTTACCGTTACTAACACTATAGTTCCGGAAATAAGGGTTTCACCACAGACAGTACATAATAAAGAAAATACATTTCCTATAATGTTAAAATGTAACACAAGGTTGAAATTGCCTTCTGAGTCTCTGTTGACATGGACCAAAAATTCATCATTTTTGGGAAGTTTTTTAAACAGTCCAACTAATGTCATCCACAGAGGTCAGATTGTTAATATCAGATGGATGGATGATAATTTCATTTTTTCCATAGAAAATCCATCTTCCAGGGACTCTGCAATTTACCAGTGTTGCGTTGAAACAAAGACACATTACAGACATTGTAAAGACGTTAGTGTGAATATTTGGTCAGCAGCAGATAATGCATGCACAAACACAAGATTCATGCCAAACACAAGATTCATGCCATCTACTCCTTTCCAAATTAATCAATTTCAGTCTAAGTCCTTATTAACCCTTTCACGACCGGCCGATTTTTCGCTTTCCGTTTTTTTTTTTCGCCATTCTTTTTCTGAGAGACGTAACTTTTTTATTTTTCAGTCAATATGGTCATGTGAGGGCTCATTTTTTGCGGAACGAGCTGTACTTTTAAATGAAACCATCAGTTTTACCATATTGTGTACTAGAAAATGGCAAAAAAATTCCAAATGCTGAAAAATTGCAAAAAAAGTGCGATAGCACTATGGTTTTTGAGATATTTTATTCACTGTGTTCACTATATGGTAAAACTGATGTGTGGGTGTGATGCCTCAGGTCAGTGCGAGTTCGTAGACACCAAACATGTATAGGTTTACTTTTATATAAGGGGTTAAAAAAAAATCGGAAGTTTGTCCGAAAAAAGTGGCGCACGTTTTACGCCATATTCCGTGACCCGTAGCGTTCTCATTTTTCGGGATCTTAGGCTCAATGACGGCTTATTTTTTGCGTCTCGAGCTGACGTTTTTAACGGTACCATTTTTGCGCAGATGCTACGTTTTGATCGCCTCTTATTGCATTTTGCGCAAAAGTTGTGGCGACAAAAAAACGTCGTTTTGGCGTTTGGAATTTTTTTGCCGCTACGCCGTTTACTGATCAGATTAATTGATTTTATATTTTGATAGATCGGGCGTTTCTGAACGCGGCGATACCAAATGTGTGTATATTTTTTATTTTTTTAACCCTTTAATTTTCAATGGGGCGAATGGGGGGTGATTTGAACTTTTAGGTTTTTTTGTTTTTTTTTAATTTTTTAAAACTTATTTTTTTACTTTTTTTTTTTATTTTACTAGTCCCCCTAGGGGGCTATTGCGATCAGCATTCCGATCGCTCTGCAGTATCTGCTGATCACAGCTGGAAGGCTGTAAACAGCAGATACGCTGTCTTTCTCTTTTGCTGTGCCCCGGGCACAGCGAAAGTGAAACCAATTCATGTGTAGTACAGGAGTCATCACATGACCCTGTACTACCATGACAACTATCGGGAGTCACGTGATCGCGTCACGTGACTTCCGGTTTCGGCGGTAAGTAAAAACTTTACCGCGATTGCGCTTATAATGGCGCTGTCATGTATTGACAGCGCCATATAAGGGGTTAATCGGCACGAGCAGATAACGATTCTGCTCGTGCCTAGCAGGCACACATCTCAGCTGTGAAAATCAGCTGAGATGTGTGCCGATCGCGGCATGCTGCCGCCGGAGGACCGCGGGCAGTAAGATTATGTCATTTAGGACGTAATTTTACGGCCCGCGGTCGTTAAGGGGTTAAGGGATGGAGAATTTATGACAATGGTATGGACTTTCAATATGTCTCATTGGAAAATCTCTACCAGGTTTCCTCAGTGTCAATCACATCTGATTAACATGGAGATTGGGATAGATCAATGGTTTGGGAAAAGAACAACTCAGACTAGAAGTAAGAGAGGAGTGTTAGAAGGAATTCTAGGAGGAATAGGGACACTTTGAAGTCTGACTAATGCCATGAATATACAGACACTTAAGTCAGATTTGGATAATATTGGTTTTATTGGAGGAAAAGGTGTAAAGATTCAGAAAAGTTTGAATCAACTTCTTGAAAAGATGGTTATGAATACAGCTGCTGTACAAGGGTCTTCCGTGTCACATCTACAGGATGCTACATTAGCTCTCGTGGAAAGCACACACGAAACACAAGTAGCTAAAGCGTGCCTGGAGATACAGGTAGAGTATTCCTCTAATCTGAAGTTGATTGCACAGGCTTTACAGAGTGGAATTACTCCACTGGGAATACTGCGAAATTTACCTGTAGAGTATGATTTTGCATTGGATCATACGGATTTGTGGGTAAATAAGTGGTTAGGATGTGAACGAAACATTTGTGTTGGCACATCGCTAATCCCAGTGATCGGAAGAGAGGGAACTATTGTTCCTGTTACAGTTTTGGGTATACCTGTGAGTAACACACAACAAGTGTTCTATCAACTGCAGTACACAGATTTTGCATTTGATGGAGTGAACACTGAACAATTAGACATTTCTTCATGTTTACATTTTGTTTCTAAGGTGATGTGTCTACCTGGACAGGATAAGGTGATCTATCATTCATGTTTTCATAATCATTCCTCTTGTCATGCGAGAATAGAGACTGTACAGACAATACATGATCTGGTGACTCCATTAAGTCCTTAACGGCATTTCCCATACAATTCAATTTATCACAAATAAATGATTTTCCTTGGGATATGTGGACAAGTGAAATAAAGAAAGATAAGGGTTTGTTAGATTTATTAACGAAACAGTTAAAGGAAGTAGAAATTATATTCAGGCATGAACAAGGTGAATTAAGTGATATTGAACACGAATGGAATGGAATGTCAGGTAGAACTTGGTGGAAAAGTTTTGGGAAGTCAGTCCATTCCTGGTCTCAGTCATCATTTCAGACAATGGTTGGAAATGTTTTATTTAATCCCATCATAATCATATTTTTATTAGTTTTGATGTGTATTATTTATCAAGTTTTTGTGATGTGTAGAATTCAGAAGATATATAAGAATATAAAAATAGAGACTTCCGGTTCCGGCGCTGTGATGTGAGGACGCGGGAGACAGAGCTCCGCACGTTCCTCAGCCCCACACACCGACTACAGGAGCCCCACGGCCGGGGGAGGAGGCGGAGAGGGGGAGGCGAGGAGCGGGAGGTGACCGTGCATGGAGCGGTACCTCATCCGGAGCGGTGGCAGACAGCTGGAGCAGGGTGCTGCAGAGAAAGCAGTGCACATGGAGCGCAAAATGGCGGCCGCGGGCCGCGGCGGTGTGCAGGGAGGTGAGCGGGGACGGATGGAGGAGGAGGAGGGGGAGCAGCTGAGAGAGCAGCAAAGAGCTCGGCAACACGTGCAACAGGCAGCCGAGCAGAACGAACAGCAGGCAGCCGAGCAGTACGAGCAGCAGACAGCCCAGCAACTCCCGCAGCAGACAGCCCAGCAACTCCAGCAGCAGACAGCCCAGCAGCACCAGCAACAGACAGCCCAGCAGCACCAGCAGCAGACAGCCCAGCAGCAGACAGCCCAGCAACTCCAGCAGCAGACAGCCCAGCAACTCCAGCAGCAGACAGCCCAGCAGCAGACAGCCCAGCAGCACCAGCAGCAGACAGCCCAGCAGCACCAGCAGCAGACAGCCCAGCAACTCCAGCAGCAGACAGCCCAGCAGCAGCAGACAGCCCAGCAGCACCAGCAGCAGACAGCCCAGCAGCACCAGCAGCAGACAGCCCAGCAACTCCAGCAGCAGACAGCCCAGCAACTCCAGCAGCAGACAGCCCAGCAGCACCAGCAGCAGACAGCCCAGCAGCACCAGCAGCAGACAGCCCCGCATCACCAGCAGCAGACAGCCCAGCAGCAGACAGCCCAGCAGCACCAGCAGCAGACAGCCCAGCAGCAGACAGCCCAGCAGCACCAGCAGCAGACAGCCCAGCAGCAGACAGCCCAGCAGCAGACAGCCCAGCAGCACGAGCAGTTCCCAGGCCTGCAAATTGATTATGACCGTCTGGCTGGAGCAGTGGCAGTGCACCTGGCAGACAAGATCAAAGACTCTCTAGAGGCTATGGTGGGGGCAGTGCTAGCACCCTTAAAGGAACAGATCACACAGCAGGGAGCCAGGATGTCAGAGATGGAGCAAAGAATCTCTGACACAGAGGACGAGGTGGCAGCATTAAAGGGGCAGCTGCAGGAGATGGTGGAGGGATCCCAGGCCATGAGAGACAAACTAGAGGATCTGGAAAACCGCTCCAGAAGTAGCAATTTAAGGCTGGTGGGTTTGCCGGAATCTATAAGCATGCGGCAATTGGACAACATATGTGAAGCAGAGCTCCCCAAGGCGCTAGGTCTAACGCACAAATGCAGGGTGAAAAGAGTGCACAGAGTGGGCCCTGTAAGAGAGCGTCCAGGCACAAGAGGAACAAGTGGGAAGGAAGACAGCACGGGAGTGACGGGACCAGCCAGGCCGCGCCAAGTGATAATAAAATACTTGGAATACAAAGACAAAGAAGAGATACTGCGAGCGTTTAGAGGAAGGAGGACCCCACTGTCTCTACAAGGGCATAAGGTGCTGATCTTCGGTGACTACTCGGCGGAGGTTACACGCAAAAGGAAAGCCTTTAGTAAGATTTGTACCGTGCTGTATCGTAAAGGCATAAAATTCCAACTGCTGTATCCTGCAATACTGAGAGTAACAAGACGTGATGGATCCCTTTTTGCGACGAAAGACTTGAGTGAGGCGGAGAGATGGATGGAGAAGATGGAGAACAGAAACCAGATGGAGGACTTCCTGGAGAGGCAACATACTCGGCAAGGAAGAGAGAAGGAGAGCCGGGCATCGGGCCGGAACGACTGGATGGAGGGGAAGGAGATACATGCAGGAAGTCCAAAAGCAAGGAGGTCGCCGTCGCGTTGGCCTGGAGGCCAGAAGAGGGGAGCGCCATGAGAGAGGCTGCAGGGAGAAGAATCGATATTTTTGAACTGAACTGAGGGGCCCAAGAGAGAGGGGACTGACGGAATGCAGGGGATGAGTAACATCTACTGTTTATTATTGCATCTTTACTTTCTGCTTCCGCTTCCTGCTTCCTCTTCCGCCTCCCCTTCCGCTTCCTGCTTCCCCTTTCACTACCTCTTTTGCTTCCTACTTCCTCTTCCACCTCATACTGCCTCTTCCACTTCTCTTGCACTTCCTTTACCATCCCATCTACCTCTTCCTTCTTCTTTTTCCACTTCCTCTTCTAATTCCTACTTCCTCTTCCACTTCCTACTTCCTCTTCCACCTCCTACTTCCACTTCCTCTTCCACTTCCTACTTACTTCCACTTCCTCTTCCACTTCCTACTTTCACCTCCTGTCCCACGTCCTCTTTCACTTCTTACTTCCTTTTCCACTTCTACTTCCTCTTTTACTTCCTTTTCCACTTCCAACTTCCTCTTTCATTTCCTCTTCCACTTCCTATTTCCTCTTTTACTTCCTTTTCCACTTCCTACTTCCACTTCCACTTCCTCTTCCACTTCCTACTTCCTCTTCCACTTCCTTTTCCACTTCCTACTTCCTCTTCCTCTTCCACTTCCTACTTCCTCTTCCACTTCCTATTTCCTTTTCCACTTCCACTTCCTACTTCCACTTCCTTTTCCACTTCCTACTTCCTCTTCCACTTCCTTTTCCACTTCCTACTTCCTTTTACACTTCCTTTTCCACTTCCTACTTCCTCTTCCACTTCTTTTTCCACTTCCTACTTCCTTTTCCACTTCCTTTTCCACTTCCTACTTCCTCTTCCTTTTTTTTCCCCCTCTTGTAGGCTTTTCCTTTCTTTTCTCTTCAGTTCCCCTCGCCTCTTCAATCTATATGGACCAAGGTGCCCTGCCCCATCGGGGGTGTAGGGGATCCTAACATCTATGGGGGACCGGGTTTCTCTCTTTTTAGTATCTACTGATAAATCGCTCTTCTGGTAGCCAGGTCACTTATGCTGATAGGAGGTGAAGTGAAATTGAGACCAGAGGTAACAAATAATAGGTATGGGCAATGAGGGAGGGGGTATTGTATGCTGGCACGGCTATTGACCAGGAAGGCCTTGCTCTGGTGTGTTAGATAACAGAACAATGGGGGACAGGCCATATGTAAATGTTAATTAGGGGGCTGAGAGGGGATTGCGGAGCCAGGAGCATCACAGAAAAAATGGAAGTGACGAGGCGATTGATTGTAAAGGGGGGGGACAGTTGAGGGGTTGTTAGTTGACCATAGATTTAGGTTGAATAGTTGGGTTCAGGGAAAGCAACGCTATAAGAACACCGAAAGAAAACTGAGGGCAGTTGGGGGGGTAGCCAACAGGTTTATAGTTAATGCCAAGAAGAGGACACAAGGTTGCGCCCAGGCAATACATAGTTGTCAGTACGCAGCAGAGTTAAGGCAGGGAAAAGACCAGGGAAAGGCGCCAAGACAAACACAAGTTAGAACATATAGCGACATAAATGTCCCGAGATGTTGGGATAATGGTTAAATTAGTCACTTGGAACGTAAAAGGTTTGAAGTCTCCACATAAGCGCATGATGATATTACAACACCTTAAAAGACTGAAGGTAGATATCGCACTACTGCAGGAGACCCACCTGCAAAAAGGGGATTTTTTTCGTATGCAAAATTTATGGGTGGGGGCGGTAGTCGGGTCAGGATCCCAGGGAAGGAAGGCAGGGGTAATGATCTTAATAAACAAACACTTTACTCACGAAATAGTGTCCCAAGACAGTGATGATGGTGGGAGTTACATACATATCAAATTAACTAGCCCGCAGCGAGAGTTTAGTATACACAATATATACGCCCCCAATACCGAACAAAAAGCCTTCTTTGACTTTATCACCAACAAATTGGGAGTGGATGTAGACCCAAATAAGATAGTGGGGGGAGATTTTAATGCAGTAGTTTCGAAAGAGGAGGATAGGAGGTATGGCAAGGAACAAGGTAGGCAGAGTAGGATTACAAAGGGTTTGATGGCCAAATTACTGGAAGACACAAATCTGCAGGACAGTTGAAGAACGCAACACCCATATGAACGTGAATTTACACACTACTCACACCCACACGAAGCATGGTCAAGGATTGACTTTATGTTAGTAGACCAAAGACTCTGGCACAGGGTCAAGGATGTAGACATAGAGAACATGGTTATATCCGACCACAGCCCGGTGACCTTAGACTTAAATGACAGAATACAGAGGGGCTCGGATTATATATGGAGATTTCCATCATTCTTACTCAAAGATAAAGATTTTATTAAAACATTAAAGGAGTGGTGGGAGGAATATTGCGGCACTAACAGCGGGCACGAGGAAGAGGCAATGCTATTCTGGGAAACAGCGAAAGTAGTATTAAGGGGGAGACTGATGGGGCATGTAGCCAAAATCAGGAAACAGACGCAAAAACATTACCAGGAGGCAAGCACTAGTTTGAGAGAGAAATACACAAGGTACCTAGAAAACAAATCCCAAAAAGCAAAAGAAGAGTGGAAGGAAGCAAAACAAGAGTTTGACATGTGGGTAGGAAAACGAGAAGAACTAGTAAGGTCTCAGCAGGAGGTTGACTTGCACCGATTTGGCAATAAGGCAGGTAAACTGCTGGCTAACCTGGCAAAGGGAAGGCGATCGTTGACGTTAATAGCTAGTATGACAAGACAGGATGGGACCAAATCGACGAATGCGCAGGAGATCAACCAGATCTTGGGGGAATACTATGCCAAACTATATAGTAAAGGGGATGAAAATCGAGAAGGAGGGAGGGAGTGGCTAAAGACATTAGGACTTACACAAATAACCGAGGACGAACTGACTAGACTGAACGCGGACATCACAATAGAGGAAGTGCAAACAACAATAGGAGAACTGAGTATACATAAAGCACTGGGGCCTGACGGGTTCAATGGGGAATTCTATAAAGTACTAAAGGAGGAAATATCACCAACGCTGACACGTATGTTTAATAAAATGTTAGGGGGTACGGGAATGTCTAGCCACCTTAACACTGCATATATAAAACTTTTACCCAAAGGAGACAAAAATTTGGACAATCCAACGAATTATAGACCAATCTCACTAATCAACCAAGACCTTAAACTAGTGGCCAAATTGATGGCCAATCGATTAGCAGAGGTATTACCAAGGCTAATTTCTCCCGCCCAATCGGGGTTTGTAAAGGGGAGAGCAGCCGTGACGAACGTAAGAAAGGCCATGATAGTAATGGACGCCATCAGACACAGGGATCTACAAGGAGGGGAGTTGCCAGCCATGATCACGTTGGATGCTGAAAAAGCGTTTGATAATGTGCAGTGGCCATGGCTGGAAACAGTCCTAGATAATATGGGCTTCAGGGGAGCATTCAGAACATTTATAGGTATACTATATGCAAACCCTCAGGCAAGAGTGGCGACACCCGGATTTTTGTCACGACCCTTCTCTTTGACCAAAGGGACGAGACAGGGGTGCCCGCTGTCTCCTCTCTTGTTCAATCTAGCCATTGAGCCATTATCAAAACTGATCAATGGAGGAGACTGCTTTGAGGGCATTAACATTGGAATGGAAAAAGTACATTCAGCTCTATTCGCGGACGATATCATATTATTCATGAATAGACCACAGAATGACCTTTTAAAAACAATACAACAGATAGAGAGATTTGGGTCTATGGCAGGTTTTAAATTGAACAAGACAAAATGTGAAATACTGTTTCTGAATGAGCGAACCATGTCATCCCTGAAAACCTATGGAATAGGGGATAACATATGTGGGATACCGATAGCAAAAACCCACCTTAAATACCTGGGGATCCAGATGGGACGCCAGCCTGCCTCCATTTATGAATTAAACTTCAAACCGTTGATACAGAAAATAGAACGAGAGCTAAAGATGTGGGAGGGGCTGCCGCTATCCCTGCTAGGTAGAAACCACCTCTTAAAAATGATGAGTTTCTCGAAGCTGCTATACCCAATGCAGACTATCCCTATATTATTAAAGCATGCGGATGTAAATAGACTAAATAAAGCATTTACAAGCTTCCTATGGAAGAGAAAAAGACCAAGAATTAGGGCGGAAAAACTAATGCTACCACTGGAAAAGGGAGGAATCAAGATGTCAAATGTGAGAGGCTACAACCTTGCATGCTTGATGAGGCACGTAATAGACTGGCTGAGGAAGACAAATAGCTATTCTAACATAAAATTGGAAAGTGAGTACTGTAGACCATGGGACTTGGGGGCAATATTACACACGTCATTGGCCAATATTCCGAGGAAAATTAAGCACTCCCTGGTATGTAGGGATACGATAATGGCGTGGAAAGCAGTGAGGAAAAAGTTTAACCTGTCCTGGCGAATCTCCAAATACCTAAATATCTGGAATTTTCCGGAATTCCCAGCAGGGAGGGAAAACAAACTATTTCTAGAATGGAGAAATAAGGGGATCAGTGGGGTGAAGGATCTGCTCCATGAAACGGAACATAGGTGGTTGACCCTTGAGGAGATGGTGAACAGGTACGGGCTTTCCCCATTCCAAATCATACAATACAAACAGGTGGAAAAGGGAATAATGGGACTATTGAGGGATGTTAGAAAAGAACAGGTAATGAAGGAAATGGACCAATTTATAATGAAGGATAAACAGGAGATTACTATCTCCTCCCTGTACAAAGATGTGAGAACAGCACTGGTACCACTGCACTCGGACCATGTCTGGGGAGCATGGGCACGACAACTAAAAGATACAGAGGCAGGGGAAAAGATACAGCAGGGATGGATGAGGATGAGGAAGGAGGTGATTAATGAGGGCTGGAGGGACACACAGTTTAGATTAATGCACAGAGCAATTTATGGTTTTAACATCCCCACCAAGCAGACTATGAATAAAATAGAACATTGCCCCAAATGTAAACAGCCGAAAATGGACTTATACCACGGGATTTGGCAGTGCCCACAAAGTCAGAAATTTTGGGGAAAAATGAAGACACTTATAGAAAAAGTATGGGAAGTGAAAATGGAACTAGACCCATTGTTATGGATTTTCCACCACAGGACTAAAGAAAAGGAAGGAGGAGGAGATACACGGGGGACCACGATTCCAAGACTCTTTCATAATATTGCTATGATAGGGAAAAAGGCCCTACTACGCAGATGGCTCGAGGAATCTGTTCCATCAGAGGAGGAGGTGGTCAATCAGATTAAAAAGCTGCTCAATATTGAACAGTTGGAAGCCGAAAGAAATAAGGACGAACTAACGGGAAACTTTTTTAAAAAATGGAAGAGATTTATAGTACAACAGTATGGAGTTGCAGAAATACGGAAAGTGGTATCTCCTTTCACTAATACGGAATGGTATCTACTGGGAGACTTGCAAGGCACATTGGGAAAGCTGAAAATACACACGCAGTAGAGACACAACAGTAGGGCGAGACAAGGGTTTCAGAGAAATAGGGCTTCAAACGGGAATCAGAATATAGAGGAGCTGTGTGTTCTTTTGCGACTTATACCTGGTGTTCTGTGTATTAAAAATGTTGGGGGGGATAAAGTGGGAATAAAAGAGGGTGGGTTAAGACAAGGGTGGGTAAATTGGTAAGGTGAATTTATTCTTGTTCAAATGTTAGACATATTGTAATAATTCTGAAAAATGCAATAAAAATTTATGTTTAAAAAAAAAAAATAGAAATGAAAAAGGAAGATAACATTCTAAGAGGAATGTTAAATCATAAAATGACTTTTTGACAGAAAGTTTCAGATTGGTTTATCAAGTCAGATATTGGTCTAGAATTTTCAACAAGAATGTATGTGATACGAATGATGATGAATGAGTTAGGGTTTCATCAAATCTTCAAAAGGGGGGACTGTAAAATAGTGAGTTTATGGAGATTTGATTCATAAACTTGATTACATGCATTCATAAAATGTATGTATTTCGCCCATCCCTTTAAGAGAGCCTGTGAGTTGAAGTTTCTAGCCAGAGATATCTGACATAGGTAGAACCGAGCCATCTGACATAGTACATCAAAGCTGACAGCTTAGTGCTATATTCTATCTGGTATTTGAGCAAAGACCTGAAATTAGCATTGAGAGTCTTCTTAGTGTTACACTAAGGTCAAGGGTCAGCGAGCTTCAAAGAGTTCTATATATTCTACATTCTATGGTAAAGTGGTTTAGTTTTACAAGTCTCCACTGCGCAGGACACTTATTTTGCAGATTTTGGATCACGTGATATGACATAATGCCTAGCTAAAAATGATAGTTCTTGAAATCATGTGTAAAGACCATGTAAAGAGATAAGGATAATCAGGGGGTGGGGTTTGAATTATATAAGCAGACCACACTTCAAGGGTTGGAGGAGATGGAAAGGATGGAACCATTCAACCAGAGGATCCAGAGAGACTACGGCTTATCACAACATCACAGCTATGTAAGATAAGATAATTGGACTCTTCTCTTTTTCTCTATCTACTTATCTATTCCTCTTCACTAACTAAAGCCAAGACATTATTTTTCTGTAATGTCTTTAACTTTTACTGAATAAATCCACATATGTTTTTGCACCTATTTCTCTCCAATCATTAATATACTGGCTTAGCATATGTCACGTCAACCGTATTTTTAACAGAGTGGCATATGAGGGCTGCAGACTGACAGAAGGATGTGAAGGGGTGCAGAGTGTTTGAGAGGGGTAAGTTGTGGTACAGGCAGGGTGAGATATGTGGGCATGGTGTGTGACATATCGGGGTGTAGTGTGTGTGATCTGGGGGGTGCAGGCTGTATGGGGAGCAGGGTGTGTGACATATGGGGGTGCAGGTTCTATGGGGAGCAGGGTGTGTGACATATGGGGGTGTAGTGTGTGTGATATGGGGGTGCAGGCTGTATGGGGATCAGGGTGTGTGACATATCGGGGTGTAGTGTGTGTGATCTGGGGGGTGCAGGCTGTATGGGGAGCAGGGTGTGTGAGATATGGGGGTGCAGGTTGTATGGGGAGCAGGGTGTGTGACATATGGGGGTGTAGTGTGTGTGATATGGGGGTGCAGGCTGTATGGGGAGCAGGGTGTGTGACATATGGAGGCGTAGTATATTACAGTTGTGCTATATGGAGGTGTATATTACAGGTGTGCTCTATGGAGGTGTAGTATATTACAGGTGTGCTCTATGGAGGTGTAGTATATTACAGGTGTGCTCTATGGAGGTGTAGTATATTACAGGTGTGCTCTATGGAGGTGTAGTATATTACAGGTGTGCTATATGGAGGTGTAGTATATTACAGGTGTAGTATATAGGGGTGTAGTGATGTAGTATATTACAGGTGTACTATAAGGAGGTGTAGTATATTACAGGTGTACTATATGGAGGTGTAGTATATTACAGATGTTCTATATGGAGGTGTAGTATATTACAGGTGTGCTATATGGAGGTGTAGTATATTACAGGTGTGCTATATGGAGGTGTAGTATATTACAGGTGTACTATATGGGGGTGTACTATATTACAGGTGTAGTATATGGGGTGTAGTGATGTAGTACATTACAGGTGTATATAGGGGTGTAGTGATGTAGTATATTACAGGCGTACTATATGGAGGTGTAGTATATTACAGGTGTGCTCTATGGAGGTGTAGTATATTACAGGTGTGCTATATGGAGGTGTAGTATATTACAGGTGTAGTATATGGGGTGTAGTGATGTAGTATATTACAGGTGTACTATATGGAGGTGTAGTATATTACAGGTGTGCTATATGGAGGTGTAGTATATTACAGGTGTACTATATGGGGGTGTACTATATTACAGGTGTAGTATATGGGGTGTAGTGATGTAGTATATTACAGGTGTAGTATATAGGGGTGTAATGATGTAGTATATCGCAGGTGTATAATATAGTGGTGTAGTATAATACAGGTGTATATGGGGGTGTAGTATATTACAGGTATATGGAGGGGGTGTAGTATAATACAGGTGTATATGGGGGGTGTAGTGGTGTAGTATATTACAGGTGTAGTATATGAGGGTGTAGTGGTGTAGTATATTACAGGTGTAGTATATGGAGGGGGTGTAGTGATGTAGTATATTGGGTAGAACCGAGTTAATTATATTAGTCCGACCCTCTAAACCAATCCCAATTTCTCATGCGGCCCCATGGGAAAATTAATTGCCCACCCCTGGTCTAGGGAGTCTCCTGACTGCCATGCCATTTTCGGGTCTTAGGATATTCCACTAGCAGCTAGCTTGTGGACTTCTCAGCTCCATATATGATACTTCTCCTCCCTCCCTCCCAACCCCCTCCCCTGCTTTTTTTTCTCTCCTCTCTCTCTCTCTCTCTTTCTCTTCTGTATTGTTGCAAGTTTTGTCTTCTTCTATTTTGCTACAGTTGATAAAGTTAGGATGGAGCCCATTTGCTCCTGGCAGCAAAATACTAGCAGCCAATATTGAAAAAATTAATCAATAAGAATACTTAAAACAAAGATAATCAACAAACAAACAGAAATCAGAGTATATTGTATCAAATAGTATTTATTTTACAAAAATATTTTTTTAAAACCATTTATTTAATCCAAATCGCTAAAAAACATCAAAAAAATCAATAAAAACATCACTTGAAAACACAGACACAGAGGGGATTGCTGACCAAAAATTATCGGTGAGAGGAGTAAATAAGTATACTAAGTATATATATAAAAATATTCAGTCCCCAAAAAAATCCACTATTATATAAATCCAATTAGATCTTTTACATGAATATTCAAAGAGATTTCATCCATATAAATATAAATTTATTATTATTATATTTATATGGATGAAATATCTTTGAATATTCATGTAAAAGATCTAATTGGATTTATATAATAGTGGAATTTTTTGGGGACTGAATATTTTTATACAGGGGTCCTTTTATATATATATATATATATATATACATATATATATATATATATATATATATATATATATATATATTTTATTATATATTATATATTATATATTATTATATATATTGATATTTTTTCATGAATTGAGTATAATATCCATTTACTCCTCTCACCGATAATTTTTGGTCAGAAATCCCCTTTGTGTCTGTGTTTTCAAGTGATGTTTTTATTGATTTTTTTTATGTTTTTTAGCGATTTGGATTAAATAAATGTTTTTAAAAAAATATTTTTGTAAAATAAAAACTATTTGATACAATATACTCTGATTTCTGTTTGTTTGTTTGTTGATTATATATCCTTTTGAGTTAAAGTATCATAAAAACTATGGTGGAGAAAATATAGAAATCTGTATTTAAAACAAAGATGTAGAAAGCTGCTGTGTATTGACCAGTGAATGTATTAATAGGAATGACTATATACAAGCCGTGCGTGGCAGATGATTATTCAGAATTAACACTTCCATTTAACTTCAATTTCTTAAATGTTATGAACAAAATGTTTTTCTTTTCACCTCTTTATCAATAAAGAAAGATTACACATAAATGTAAACCGCTGCACTTTCAGTTTTTTCTCCACTGAGTCGTATTCTTCTTTCATTGTTATCCACTTTTTCACTAATTTTCGTTTGACGTCATTCCTGTTGTACATGGAACATCTATCATCAGCTCATATGTAAATGTATCAATATCAGCAATTTGATGTGAATCTGTCATTTCGCCCCTTGACCGTCCATCCCAAATACTTTGCCAACATTTTCTATCTACATCACACAAATGATACAATTTTGTCTGCTTTGAGCCGTCACTAGAGGGCGCTCACTGTATAGGACAGAAGAAGCATAGAAGGCTGGCGGCATAAATTAGCCTCATAGTGCATCTGTCTTTGAGCCTTTATTTTTTTACTGCCCTATTATGATATTGCCTCATTTTTCTTTTCTTCTCCCTTCTATGTAACAAGTCAGATTATAATTCCTCTATTGTTTGTAACCCATAAACGCTTTTGCATTTTTGTAAATAAGATATGATTAGAGCTCGTCGAACTCGCAAAAAAACAGGACTGGTGGGTCCCTGCTAAATTTAAAAAAAAAAAAATCCGGATCCGGTACCCATATAAATCTATCTGGACCAGAATTCAGAGATTAAAAACGTTGGTGGAACGGATAGGGTGGTATGAGCGCGCGTGGTGTACTCACTGAGGCTGTGTCATGGCGGTACACTCCTTCCGGGTCACGCTTTCCCTTCTGGAGCCAACAATTGAATGTTCACTGCTTTGCCCGCCCACCGGCGCATGTAATTGGTTGCAGTTAGACGCGTCCCAAACCTGAGTGGCAGCGTATCAGCTGATGTGATGCCCTGGACTAGTTGGGTCGTCCCAGGTAGTCACACACAACACCACACCCCCCTCCCGATTAGGTAACACCAGTCAAACTAAAAACCTTGTCACCACCCTCCAGGTTTGATGTCCACACCAGGGGTGGCGGAGCCAGGTGGTTGGCTCCGCCCACCGAGGAGTTCACAGGCCTGGAGGCGGGAAAACTAGTAGTCAAGTTCAAGTTCTAGGGAAGAGCAGTCTGGAGGAGGTGTAGAGCAGACAACTTCACGGGCAGTCCTGTGTCCAGGCTGCCAAGAGACTACCAGGTGGCTGGGTCGGGGCCCAGTCACCATTGGCAAGGAGGCAGACGGTGGTGGCCACCTGGAGGAGACCGGGAAGACGACCGGTGGAACCGTAAGGGACCGGGACAGGGTAGTGGCCCGCCGGAACCGAACCGGGGAGCCAACTGGATACCGGAGCACCAGGCAGGGTACTCAGACCCAGTAGAAAGCCCTGAACTGACAGGGCCGAGTCGAATCAACTGATTGTGGACTGGACTTAAGGGCCTATCCTACACAAGTCCCGTTAGAAGGCAACAGCCCAACCATACAGGGTAAAGCCACCGCCAAGGCATAGAGACGCAAAGGGCCAGCGTCTGCGGGCAAACGGGCTCCTACGGCATATACAAGTCGGGGAGCGGACTACCGGTGTCTAGGCATAGGAGTGAAACATTTACACACAGAGGTGCAGGAGAAAGGAGGAACCAACCTATTCTGGGAGAAGCTGTAGCCGGCTGCGGGCCCCGTTCATCACTCCGTTTGGTTTACCAGAGACTCCAGTGTCTTGTGTCAGAGTGAGTACACCAGTGCCATCAGGCACCGCACCGCACTGCACCGCAACACTTCACCCTGCACCCCGGCTCTCGCCTACCGGCGGAGGGGTCAACACCTAGCTGCGCCATTACACCGCTCCCGGAAGCCCCCCATACCTTTACCGCAGCGGTGGTGTCTACAATCACCACAACCCGTGGGTGGCGTCACGAACTAACATCCCAAACCAAACCACCGCGGCCCCGGACGTGGAACTCCTCTCTCAAATCCCCGCGTGTAGCGCCAACTCTCTTGCAGAGCGACGTGACCCCCAGGTCCGTGAGAGGCTCGAGCCACTACCCACAGTACGAGCACGGATCCGAGCGGCTCGGCGGTCGCAGCCGAGCCCGCGGGGCGGTACACTGACTGCAACCAATCACAGACGCCAGGACGGCCGGTGGGCAGGGAAAGCAGTGCAAGTGTCTGCAGGTCAGTATGGTGGTATAAAAATAAATGAAACAATCGGCGCAGGGTCCCCATATTCTGAAGCCAGCACAGATAAAGCTTGCGGCTGCAGCCCCCGGATGTTGGGATTTATCTGTGCTGTGTATCAAATTAAGCCCAGAGTCACACGTGTGAGGGACTCGCATCACATCACTTGGCAATGCCTGCCGCTCTCCAAACATGAGCATGCAGGTACATAGAAACACATGTGGCCAACCCGCTCCTGTCAGGAGAGTGTGCGGCTGTGCCGGGTAATGCAATGCGAGACTCTTGCGAGCCTGGCATGACATCACCTGGCACAGCCTGCCACTCTCCAAACATGAGCATGCAGGTCCCTAGAAACACATGCGACCAACCTGCTCCTGTTACGAGAGTGTGCGGCTGTGACGCGATATTCGCGCAAATCCCTCACAAGTGACTCCTGCCTAAGAGAAACCGCATGAGGCTTTTTTTTTAAATTTAAATAAATAATTTTAAAAAAATGACGTGCAGTCCCCCCCAATTTTGATGCCCAGCCAAGATAAAACCAGCTGGGGGCTGGTATTCTCAGCCCGCAGCCGCCCGGTACTGCCGCATCCATTAGATGTGACAATCCCGGTGCTTTACCGGCTCTTCCCCTTGCTCTGGTGTGGTGGCAATCAGGATAAACCCTAGGTTAGTGACGGCACAGGCGTCTATGATATACCTGCATCAAAAACCTGTAAATGAAAGTAAAGAAGTATAAACACAGAGGAAAAATCCTTTATTTTGAATAAAATACAAAAACATGTAAGCACTTTATTAACCCCAAACACCCCTCCAGGTCCGAAGTAATCCACACTAGGTCCCACGCTGCTTTCAGCTCTGCTACATCTCACAGTGAGCAGCCATAGAACATGACCGCCTGTTGTGAGTGCACACATAAGGAAACCTCACACATCACAGATAAGGAAATCTCTATATCATTATGGAATCTATAAGGTTTTCTATATTAGATCAGTAATTTTCTGCACTTACATAGTGTCAATCCTCATGCTGATCAGTTCTGTCTTCTCCAGAAATAGTGGCGCAGTGACGTCCTCACTATTGTGCAAGGAAGATACAAAAACTTGTGTTAAATGGTCACAATCTCAATAATACAAGCAAATATAAGAAGCTTTGTAATAGATTTTATCCACTTATGAGCCACTCTCCCCCCCCCCTCCCGCATCCTGAACTAACCATCAACTCTGAACAAAAAAAGTTTAACTCCATCTTATTGAAAGCAAAATAGCTTGCCAGTTCTCTGTGTTGTATGATTACACAGCCCATTATAGTCTGGAGAGGGAGGGGAAGTGAGGAGCAGAGGGAGAAAACAGGGAGAGACACAGAAATATCGTGCTGCAGTTAGAAAGTAGCTAACCCTATCCAAGAGCTGACGTCACAGCTACACTGCTGAGTACTGCTCTATAATGCCCTTCATGCTGCTGCTACTTCTAAACATGTGTAAAACAGAGAAAAAAGATCAGGAATCCCTCTGTGTGTACTGTGTATAGGAGACGCCATAACAGCGAGTCTCTTCCCACTAGACCAGAGACAACTGGAAACTACAGAGGAGAACACTGGTGAAAAGTATAGGACACAAGTCATCTAATGGCCAGAAATAGTGTTACTCCTCATGTGCACACATGACCGCTTATTCACTTAATTTTAGACCCTGTTCTCTAGATGGCTGAAGCCCCATCATTCGGACCCCGACTTTACACTACAACTGTACTTAAAACACATATCTTACATGTAATATTATTGGCTTCAGCTATTACCTAGTAGTTATAGAAGAATCGAGGCACTACAGGAATTTTACATTTATGAAGGTAGATATTAGGATTTCTGATGAGCATTGATGTCAGGATACATGGGCCCTGTGCCAGAATAATACATGGGCCTGTGCCAAAATAATACATGGGCCCTGTGCCAGAATAATACATGGGCCCTGTGCCAGAACAATACATGGGCCCTGTGCCAGAATAATACATAGACCCTGTGCCAGAATAATATATGGGTCCTGTGACAGAATAATACATGGGCCCTGTGCCAGAATAATACATGGGCCCTGTGCCAGAATAATACATGGGCCCCGTGCCAGAATAATATATGGGTCCTGTGCCAGAATAATATATGGGTCCTGTGACAGAATAATACATGGGCCCTGTGCCAGAATAATACATGGGCCCTGTGCCAGAATAATACATGGGCCCCGTGCCAGAATAATACATGGGCCTTGTGCCACTATACACTGGCTCTCCCTCGTCTCTGCCATTGACCATTATTACTGGGATATTCTGTACATGGCTTGAAATCTAGCCAATATGAGCCCAGTCTTATCCACCAATAGTGAAGACCCCAATGATCTGAATGGAGAGCTCAGGGGTATAAGAAGGAGGACTGTCCATTGCCCACGTAGACTCTTCCTACATGCTACCAATCTAGGACCTGTGGATCCGATTGGCAAGCCATAACTGAACCTGGATTATAATACTACATGGACTTCAGCATTGAATGCAAGGATTCAGCTGAGATATCAAGGTCTACCTAAAGAAGGAATCCATCTTGGGACAATCCAGTCATCTGACTACAGACTTTGCAGACCTCAGCCAGCTTCCTAAATCTAGCATTATTCCATTCTCGGTGGGTGCCCGCCAAAAGCGGGGTGCTGCTGGATTGGAGTAAGTAGCCCTGGAAGCTCTGAGGCACGGACATTCTAAATCCCTGGTGAGCCAGCGGAAGGGTGAGACTCTGTTGCCTGTTACATTTGTGTGTTTTGCTGGTTATGTATTATGTGCTGGTAATTGTTTGGGGATCCAATAAAGTCTTAATATTGTGATTCCTTCACCCTGTGTTTTTTGAGTAGTGTTCCGCCCACGGTTAAGGAGGTCGGCATTCAGTTGGGATGAGCCCTGGGCCATGCTGTCTTTCTAAAGGTGGCCAGATCAGCGTACGAGAGGACCCACTGACCCCCGTGTCTCCACAATTGGTGGCAGCACTGATATACTACTCAGCCTGGTTTATCCAGGGGAGCTGCAGAGGACTGGTGTTCATGGACACCGTCCAGGGCTCAACAACCAGGGAGGCACATAAGCATACCTAGCAGGCCATAGGGGAGGCATTCAGGTTTCGGACGCTGCTATGTCCAATCCCACCAGCTCAGCCATGGGACAAGGACCGGAGAGGAGTTGCGACCGCAGCAGTAAATTGATGCTACAGGTTCTGTGCCAGATGCAAAAGATTGACTACAGGAACGCTGACACTCGGTCGGACTTGATCCGGAAATTAGTCAGTTGGGATGCCCAGAATGATGCAGAGGGTGATGAGGACCCAGAGGATTTAAACTATGTGCTATGGATCTAGTGACAATCGGGAATCAACTTGGTCCCAAGTAGCCCGAGCCACAGAGTTTTTTTTTTAACTTCATTTTATTAACAATTTCAAACATGGTACAACTGACATTTGCCATATAAAAATAGCTCAGTATATAGATAGTAATATTTGACTATAACAATGAACAGTCATATAAAGTCCATAATATCTTTAGCACTTAAGATAGAACAATGTTATTATCCATACTTCTTATCATTTGCATATATATCTAATTTTATATTGAGCATAAGAACAGCTGTAACTATCAGCATGACCATATTTTGAAAACAAGATAGAAAGAGGAAGAGAAAAAGGAAGAAAGAAAGAACAACAACAACAGCCACATTGCATTATTATATCTCAATATACCATTGGACAGTGTTTCATATCCCAACATCTAGCGGGAACCACCATTATCCGCATAATCTCCCTCAAACCTCCACAAGTGTGTCTGGAGAAGAATTCCACAAACCCCAGATTTTGTTAAATTTTCCTGGGCACCCCCTATTATAATATATCACCCGCTCATAGACTATGGTTGCATTGACTAGTTTAACCCAGGACCGCACAGTTGGATTCAAATCGCCCATCCACCTCAGAGCTATTAATTTCCTAGCCAGAAACAATGCCTCTCTGAGGAATATTGTCATGTAATGACCCCAGGACTCTTCCTCCATTACCCCAAACAGGCATATCAAAGGGTCACACAAAACAGGAATCGACACAATCGATGTTAGCAGAGATGTCACTCCCCGCCAGTACGAAGATATATTGGGACAGCTCCAAATCATATGTATGAAATTTGCCCCTGAGAGATGACACCTTGGGCACTCCGATGAACGAGAACGGCCCATACTAAATAATCTAGTTGGAGTAAGGTATGCCAGGTGGATAAGGTAGCATTGAATCAACTTATTATTAACCGACGGGGATACCGCAGTCGGAGATTCCAATATCTCTTCCCATTCCTCTCCTTGTAGAGAGGGAATTAGAGATTTCCATCTATCCTGGGCTGGCAAGGGGTCCGACTCCACCCCCACCGACAACAGGTAAGTATATAGCTGAGATGAGGCCTCAAGGTCCTTGTGATTTTAGAATACCTATTATAGGAAGTGATGATATCAATTTCCTCACTCCAATTTTCTGTATGTGGGATTGAATCGCTGTGCGAATCTGCAGGTATCTAAAAAACTGTGATCTTGGAACATTATATTCAATCTGGACTTGTTCAAAGAACTTGAAGGTTGTGGTTCCCGGGACAAAAAGATCACCTAATGCATTGACGCTGTGAGTGGCCCAGAATTGCGCCGAGGCGTGATCTCTCAGAGTATGGAAGTGGCTATTCCCCAATAATGGGAGTTCCGCCACCACCCCTTCGAAGTGTACCACCCTCTTGGCTTGTCGCCAGACTAATCTTGCCAACCTGAGGAGGGGTAATTGCCGTGGTGTTCTCAGTCCATCTGATTCCAGAAAACCCACTAAACAATCAGTCCCAGCCGCGTGTGCCAAGTGACTCAGAGTTTGGCAGCCGACATCCAGGCATCCAAGTCTCTAGTGCCCTAAGCTGTCCCGCGAGGTAGTAGAGGAAGAACTCTGGTAAAGCCATCCCTCCCAGTCTTTTGGATCTCTGTAAAATGGATAACCGAAGTTTGGGTCTGGATTTCCCCCATATGAAAGAGGTAGTAAGCGAGTTCAACATTAAGAAGAATGATTTGGGTACTGATACTGCACTATGTTGTAGTGTATAACTAAGCTTTGGAAGTAATATCATTTTGATTAAATTTATTCTGCCAACCACTGACAAAGGTAGCTTGCTCCACAAGTTATATTTAAGTTTAACGTGCTCCAGAAGTGGTGTTATACTCGTCTGCAGGTCTAGTGTATGGTCTTTCTGTATGTGTATTCCCAGGTATTTAAAGCTAGTTACGACTTGCAAAGGTGACCTACTCTCCATTGAAATTCCAGACCCATGCATTAATGGCATCAAAGTAGACTTATCCCAGTTGATGCATAGTCCCGAAAACTGCCCAAATGTATCTATAGTGTCTATAACCACTGGTAGAGTCTCTTTCACTCGATCTAAGAAGACAACCATGTCATCCACATACAAACCTATTTGATCTGTGCGGTCGGCTATAGTGATTCTTTTGATCTGTGGATGAGAGCGGATTCTAATTGCCAAAGCTTCAATAACTAGTGCAAACAATGCTGGAGACAGAGGGCATCCCTGTCTTGTGCCCCGATTCAATGAGAAGGGTGTAGACATAGCACCATTGACTAGTATCCTGGCTGTCAGGGACCTATACAACATATGAATCCAATTACTGAATTTAGGCCCAAAGGCGAATCTCTGGAGGCAGGCAAATAAAAATGGCCATTCTACCGAGTCAAATGCCTTGGCTGCGTCCAGCGAGGCCAAGGCCCACTCGTTCTCCTGGACCAGTGTGCTATATTGCACTATAGACTAAACTCGTCTTATATTTATAGAGGTGTTTTTCCCAGGCATAAATCCGGTTTGATCTGGGTGAACTATACTCAATATGACTGAATTAAGCCTGGATGCCAGTATTTTCGTAAAGATCTTGTAATCCACGTTAACTAGGGATATAGGACGGTTTTAACCGCAGTCTAGTGGGTCTTTACCCTCCTTCCTCAGCACGACTATATGTGCTTCGTATAAGGAGGCAGGTAGAGAGTCGCCGGTTGAAAAATGTGAGAAGACCTCTAAAAGAATCGGGGCCAATACGTCACAATATTTACTATAAAATTCTATGGGAAGGCCATCTGGACCCGGAGATTTACCCCTAGCCATATACGAGATGGCAGTAATCACTTCATCTAGTGTGATGTCCGCCTCCAGAGACTCTCGTTGCGATCCACTCAAAGTGGGAAACTCCAAATCCGACAAATATGTCACGTAACTTTAAACTCCATGAGGATTTCTAGAAGTGTATAGGGATTTATAGTAATCATAAAAGCACTCTAAAATATCTTAAGGGGATGTAGCTATTGAGACATCCATCCTCCGTATACCCAGTATTCTATTTGAAGTGTTGTGTTGCCTAACCATATATGCCAATAATTTACTGGATTGATTTCCAAGCTCAAAATATGATTGTCGGCTAAAGAACAATTTGCGTTTGGACTTTGTCTCAGAGTGCTGCATAGAAAACCTATACGATTGCATCCAGGCCACCCTATTTCCATCGGGTTGGGGCCGATATATATATACTGCCTCTGAGTCCCTAAGTCTCCCCTCTCCTATATCATCCTCAGTTTTAGTCACTCTTTTAAGATATGTTATGGTTGAAGACAAACACCCTCGAAGGTAGGCTTTAAGAGTGTCCCACACCAAGTTAATATTCCAGGGTTTAGGGTGGGCTTCCAGGAAATCCTCTATTTGGCTCAGAGCTCTATCACTTTGATCTATTAGGTTCAGCCAAAAGGGGTTTAACTTCCAAAAGGGTTTACCAACACCTTGGTTAGTCTTCATAGTAAGAATCACTGGGGCTGTGATCTGATATGCCCCTGACCCAGACGTCATCCACCCAGGTTGCAATATTGCTCGACCCAAAAACATAATCCAGTCGGGACAGCATGCGTCTAGTAGAAGAATGACATGTATATTCTCGAGTATTAGGATGCCGGAGTCGCCAGAGGTCAATCCACCCACCTCCCTCCGCGCATTGCTGCAAATCAGTCAAGTGTGTGGCCGAATGTTGTCCCCCTCCATTCATCCAAAACCTGTCCTGCTCCTGATTCATCACAAAATTAAAATCCCCCATACATAACACATACGCATCTGGATAATTGAGGGCAAAGCTCAGTGCTTGTTTAAGAATGGAGATGCGAGTTGGCGGGGGGTTGGAAATACATAACAGCACATAATCTCTAGAGTTTATAGACGCATATATAAACACAAATCGCCCCTCCGGATCACGCCTCACCACCTTCACTTCCCAACGGATATGTCTATGGACCAATAGAGAGACACCCCTGGAGTAGCTGGTGTGGAACGCATGTGCCGACCATTGTACCCACGGTTTGTTTAATAGTCTGGTTGTGTCCCGTGTGAGGTGGGTGTCTACCAGTACCACCAGTTGGGCCTTGCTTGCTTAATTTGGGAGAATACCTTAATACGTTTTTTGGGCGATTTAAGGCCTCTGACATTCCAGGTCATAAATATCAGCTCTGACCCCATATCACATAGATCTTTTTATAGAACCAGGATCCCAGGTATAAGACGTTTGTAATTAATTGTGGTTAACCCTCCAACAGTATTAAGCCTGTCCCTGCAAAGAAATAAAGTTAATGCAATTGCAGCTGTAAACATAAAAAACCAATATCGAACTTCAGGACCTTTCCGATAAGTCCTGTAAAACATTTCAAACATCAATGGGGATACCACCACTGAATATAGTGTCCTGGTATAAGTGGTATAAGGGTGCACAAGATAGGGCTCCCATTTCACAAGAACCAATTCCTGGCCAATTCCTCCATCACTCGAGGCACGGGGAAGTCCCATCTGTCTCCAAAGGGGGCTTCAAGCAACCATGGGAGAAGAGGGTCGCCAGGGGGAACAGAGAATGTCACCTAGGAAAGTAATCTCATTGCTTCTGCCCCTTTGGTTTCGGGTGTTCCTGCAGCCAGTCCTCAGCCTCAGCAGGTGTAGTAAAAAACAGAGACAACACTTCATGCACTATGCGGAGCAGGGCAGGATACAGCATAGAGTAGATGATGTTCCGCTCCCTTAATTTCTTCTTCACCTTCACCTCCATGAAGTGGGCCCTCTGTTTCTGGAGGTCCACCGAAAAGTCTGGAAAGATCGAGAGCGCAGAATTATTGAACTTGAGTGGGCTCTTCTGTCGGGCCAGACGGAGTGCTGTGTCTCTATCTCTGCAGTTGAGCATCCTTGCTAAAAAGGGACATGGTGGCGCGCCTGGAATAGGAGGCCTCGTTGGAACTCTGTGTGCCCTCCTTACCGCAAATGTCGAGGAGAACTCCTCTCCGAGATTAGATTTCAGCCACTCCTCCAGGAATTGTTCCGGATGCTGACCTTCCGAGTGCTCTGGCAGTCCTATGATCCGTATATTGTTTCGATGCATGCGGTTCTCCAGATCGTCTGCTTTCTGGCGCCATGCATTTGCCGATCCGGCCATTGTGGTCATTTTTGTTTTGAGTGTTACAATTTGATCCTCCAGTTCAGACACTCGCTTCTCGACTTCCGCTGTTCGGGCCCTCAGGGATTGAATGTCCTGACGCAGGAGGCCCACCTCTGAATGTACCTCCTCAATCTTCCCTGTGAGGGAGCTGTTGCTTCTAGAAATTGCTTGTAGAAGCTGTTCATACACCTGCCTCAGGGTTAAATCATCTTGATCCTCTGACCCGTCATTCAATAGTGCCTGACCTTTTGGGGTGGCATTTCTCTTAGCTTTAGGGGCATCTGCCTGACCACCCCTTGCGAACTCCTTAAGTTTGTCGATAGCGCCACTTTGTTTAGGGGGACTCATATTGATACACTGGAGATTTGCTGATTCTGCACCCCTCTCTTATCGTACCCCCGTGCGTCTGAATCTGTGCCTTTATAATGTATATTTAGTAAATGTTTGTCTCCACTTCCTCACCATGTCCAGAGAGCCGGAAAACAGCCACTTATATGGTGGATAATAAGAATGAAGGGAGTCCCAGCGCAGCACAGCACTCAGGGTGTATTTATCAGGATGATGCAGGCCTGAGCAGCGTGGGGACTTCAATATGTGCTACTTATTTGTTTTCATGTGTCAGGGAGAATCTGGAGGACCTGTTTTTCAAGGCACATACTCCAGACCCTCCAGCACTCTATGGGTTAAAGTCTCCTTCACAGCCGCCGGCCCCTTAATGTGCTGCTCACTGGCTGCCAGTTACACAGCTAAGGGAGAATTAACTTCCCTGTGCTCACCGCTCCGGGTCTTCACCTCTGGTCATAAATCTGTCACTCCTCACTGCTCTCCGGAGACATGCTCTGCTGCTCACTTTGAAAATGCAGGCTCCACACTCAGGAGATCCAGCGACGCCGTGCAAGAGTCAGGGAACAGCTCCAGTGGGAATCGCCAGCCTCTAGATGGTGTCTCCTGTCACAGCAGCAGGCCAGTGAGTAAATGGGTCAGGTAACCAGGTGTAAATGGCCAGGATAAGATCAGGATTATAGGAGCTCTCTTCCCATGCATCCTCTCTGGTCGGCTACATTGCCCCGCCCCCCCGAGACAGAGTTGTTGGCCGCATTGGGGCCTAAATCCTCAAGAGAAGAGAGGGCTTGTGTTCTGGAATTTGTTTATGGGGTTCCAGCTGCCGTACTGCTAACACCAGACGCTCGAGAAGGATGGTCCCGCTACCCAGCAGAATCTGCACCAAAACAAAGGTCTACAAACAGGGCCTGTGACTTGCCCAATCTACGGCGCTGTTATACATGGGGGTGCCTTGGACATATCGATAAAGATTGTCTCCAAAACCGAGGCCCCATGCTTGGAGCCCATATACCAGCTCAGCCGGACAAGGTCTGTGACATACAGAGCCAGGGACTTCGAGACAGTGGTTCCTCCATTACCCTGGTAAGCCCAGTTATTGTTTCCCCAGAAGACCATTTACCAGATTCCCAATTATCCATCTCCCTGGCTGAGGGCCAGCGCTTGGACATCCCTCTGCCATGTGTGCAGTTGGACCTAAGGACCGACCAGGGAGAGGCTGATGTGGAGCTTATGAACAGCATCCCCACACCTGTTATTTTGGGGTCTGACCAGGGAGAGGTTGAGGTGGAGCTTATGGACAGCGTCCCCACACCAGTTATTTTGGGAAATGACCAGGGAGAGGTTGATATGAGACTTGTGGACAGCCTCCCCACACCTGGTATTTTGGGGACTAACCAGGAAGCGATCGATGTGGGACTTGTGAACAGCCTCCCCATACCGGTCATTGTGGAGACTGACCAGAGCAAAGCTGATGTGGAGCTTATGAACAGCATCCCCACACCTGTTATTTTGGGGTCAGACCAGGAAGAGGTCCATATGGAGCTTATGCCAATCCATATCATACGCATAAATAGCCTGGGTCTCAGCTTCCCATACACGGTAAGTTTTTTAACTGCATGAGAGGACACACACAAGCTAGGGACCCCAACGTAGAGAAATACTTTGGCGTAGTGTTGGGGCTCTATTGCATTGATCAATTCAGTAGCTAAATTTCTCTTGATTCATATGTTCATGGCAGTAATGCAGATTCCATTTTTCACATTTTCACTCTTACATATAGCTATTGGATTTTTCAAGTCAGTATTCACACAGCAGTTTCTGCTATTTCATGTATTCCCCTTACATAGTCACTGGTGTGCATACCTTATCTCCCCATATGGAGCTTATGGACAGCCTCCCCGCACCTGTTGTTTCGGGGACTAACCAGGAGGAAATTGAAGTGGGGTTCATGGATGTCCCCACCAAGCCTGTTGTTTCGGATACCACCCAGAGGGAAGTGGAAGTGGGGCTTGTGGATTACCTTACATTCCCAGTCTCCATCATCCACTTCTGAGCCAACAACCATGAGTAAGCCTAACCAGACTGTGGCTATTGACTGGGGGAAGATTGATAGTAAGAAATTTATGCAAGCCCAACTCATGGACCCCACCTTAGTGCTTGTCCGCAATATGGCTGCTCAACTTGGGGGAAGTAATCAGGAGGAGGTGTATAGATGTGAGCCTCTGATGCTGACCTCACCATTGAAAAGGACAATGCCGTCAAGAGGAGAAGAATGATCGGACGCCCAACCTGTCTGGCTAATATTAAGAAGGGGGAGGAATGTGATGACATGGACTCTTTCAGTGCCTAGCATGGATTAACTTTCTTAAAATTCAGCCAGACTTGAAGACAGTTTGTTTATAGATGGGGGATAATCCGTCATTGTTCTACAAGAATCTTGGGAGCTTATTATTGAAGTTTTTGTTGACTCATGTAATTGTTTTGGCCACTGAAGGCCAGACACCCATTGTATTATGTGTTTGCTGGATGCGATTTAACTTAGCTGTCTCTCCCTCGTCTCTACCATTGACCATTATTACTGGGATATTCTGTACATGGCTTGAAATCTAGCCAATATGAGCCCAGTCTTATCCACCAATAGTGAAGACCCCAATTGTCTGAATGGAGAGCTCAGGGGTATAAGAAGGAGGACTGTCCATTGCCCGGATAGACTCTTGCTACATGCTACCAATCTAGGACCTACGGATCTGATGAGCAAGCCATAACTGAACCTGGATTATAATACTACATGGACTTCAGCATTGAATGCAAGAATTCGGCTGAGATATCAAGGACTACCTAAGGAAGGAATCCAGCTTGGGACAATCCAGTCATCTGACTACAGACTTTGCAGACCTCAGCCAGCTTCCTAAATCTGGCATTATTCCATTCTCGGTGGGTGCCCGCCAAAAGCGGGGTGCTGCTGGATTGGAGTAAGTAGCCCTGGAACCTCTGAGGCACGGACATTCTAAATCCCTGGTGAGCCAGCGTAAGGGTGAGACTCTGTTGCCTGTTACATTTGTGTGTTTTGCTGGTTATGTGTTATGTGCCGGTAATTGTTTGGGGATCCAATAAAGTCTTAATATTGTGATTCCTTCACCCTGTGTTGTCTGAGTAGTGTTCCACCCACGGTTAAGGAGGTCGGGCGTTCAGTTGGGATGATCCCTGGGCCATGCTGTCTTTCTAAAGGCGGCCGGATCAGCGGACGAGAGCACCCACTGACCCTCGTGTCTCCACAATGGACCCTGTGCCAGAATAATACACGGTCCCTGTGCCAGAATAATACACGCAGCCCTGTGCTAGAATAATACATGTGCCCTGTGCCAGAATAATACATGGACCGGGTGCCAGAATAATACATGGGCCCTGTCCCAGAATAATATATGGCCCTGTGCCAGAATAATACATGGGCCCTGTGCCAGAATAATACATGGGCTGGCATGGGCTGGGTGCCAGAATAATACATGGGCCCTGTCCCAGAATAATATATGGCCCTGTGCCAGAATAATACACGGGCCCTGTGCCAGAATAATACATGGGCCCTGTGCCAGAATAATACATGGACCCTGTGCCAGAATAATACACGGGCCCTGTGCCAGAATAATACATGGGCCCTGTGCCAGAATAATACATGGGCCGGGTGCCAGAATAATACATGGACCCTGTCCCAGAATAATATATGGGCCCTGTGCCAGAATAATACACGTAACTTGTGCCAGAATGATGCATGGGCCCTGTGCCAGAAGAATATATGGGCCCTGTGCCAGAATAATATATGGGCTCTGTGCCAGAATTATATATGGGTCTTTGTAGTTCTATATCTCATCATAATGCACAATTCTACCTGATTTGGAGATGAAAGTGGCCCCCTTACCTCCTGTGCATCTGCACAGGTCGCACCAGTGGTATGTGCTCCTCTTATTGGTGTCTTCCCCATTCATTTACAATACTAAGGCGGGCTTTGCACACTACGACATCGCAGGTGCGATGTCGGTGGGGTCAAATTGAAAATGATGTACTTCCGGCATCGCATGCGACATCGTAGTGTGTAAAGGTTCGATGATACGATTAACGAGCGCAAAAGCGTCGTAATCGTATCATCGGTGCTGCGTCGGCGTAATCCATAATTACGCTGACGCAGCGGTCCGATGTTGTTTCTCGCTCCTGTGGCAGCACACATCGCTGTGTGTGAAGTCGCAGGAGGGAGGAACATCTCCTACCGGTGTCACCACGGCTTCCGTAGGATATGCGGAAGGAAGGAGGTGGGCGGGATGTTTACATCCTGCTCATCTCCGCCCCTCCGCTCCTATTGGCCGCCTGCCGTGTGACGTCGCAGTGACGCCGCACGACCCGCCCCCTTAATAAGGAGGCGGGTCGCCGGCCAGAGCGACGGTCGCAGGGCAGGTGAGTGCATGTGAAGCTGGCGTAGCGATAATTATCGTTACGCCAGCTATCACAAGATATCGCACCTGCGACAGGGGCGGGGACTATCACGTGCGACATCGCAGCATCGGCTTGCGATGTCGCAACGTGCAAAGCCCGCCTAAGCCAACATTTTACATATATATCACACAATTTAAATAGTAACCATCATTTTATTTTTTTTTCCTCATGAATCAATAGTACCTGTGAAAATAAGAAACTTTGCAATATTCCTTATTAGAGAAATCGTCTTTCTCCTACTGAACTTATCATTCTCAAAATGCTCAATTCATGGGTAAAATCTTTATTGCGTAAATACACTTGTTCCCATTACTGAGATAGGAGATGACGGTTGGTGCTGAGAAAGTTCTATGGAGAACGGTAACTGTTGTTACAACAGCAACTTTCTATTCTATCTTATCAGAGAAATCTGCTTCTTTCTCCTCTCGGACTGATATTACACTTTCAATTCAGATTTCTCTGATAATAAATATTACAGTTTATTTTCACGTGTAATATTCATTCTTGGTAAAAGTAAATCAAAACAACGGTTTCACTTAATATTCTGTGATGTTACATGTAAAATGTTGCTTGGTATTGGAGATGTATGGGGAAGGCAGTGATGCCTATTAGCCTAATGCGGGCGTCACACGGGACGATTTATCGTGTGATCGCATAAGCGATCGCACCCGCCCCCGTCGTTTGTGCGTCACGGGCAATTAGTTGCCCGTGGCGCACAAAGTCGTTTAACCCCTGTCACACGTACTTACCTGTCGAACGACCTCGCTGTGGGCGGCGAACATCCACTTCCTGAAGTGGGTGGGACGTTCGGCATCACAGCGGCCGGCCAATAGAAGCAGAGGGGCGGAGATGAGCGGGACATAAACATCCTGCCAACCTCCTTCCTTCCGCATTGCCGGCAGGACGCAGGTAAGCTGTGTTCATCGTTCCCGGGGTGTCACACGGAGCGATGTGTGCTGCCCCGGGTACGATGAACAACCGGCGCAGAGAAGAAGAAACGACATTTTGAAAATGAGCGACGTGTCAACGAGCAACGATAAGGTGAGTATTTTTGCTCGTTCACCGTCGCTCGTAGCTGTCACACACTACGATATATGAAACGATGCCGGATGTGCGTCACTTACGACGTGACCCCGCCCACATATTGCCCGATATATCGTACCGTGTGACGCCGGCAATATCCTTCCATTCATACATTTACAATTCTTACACTTTTGGCATACAGGGCAATTTGTCACTATGTAAGTATTAAACTCCTCTTATTTTGATACACAGCCAAGATAAGTGCACGGCCGGGGGCTGCAGCCGGCGGTGAAGGAATCCGATCTGTGGTTGTTGAATAATTATCCTGTAAGTTTTCATCTAATGATGTCTTCTGTGCATCAGGGTGAGACTTGTGGGTAGGGTCTTCTCCTCCGCCCCTCCATCTGCCTCCTGTATTTCTTTTACTGGTCACTGATTATTATTTATTGACCTGCCTTTTGAAATTCCACACCACCTCCATCATTAAGGTGGGCGGTGTGTACGCAGTGTGATTTTACGGTGGGTCTGCAAGTCTTAAATAAATTAATGGGGGAGGCAGCGCATGCACAGAACGACATTTCAACTCAATGACTTTTTTATTAAGCCGAAAACTTGATCTACCTCCGCTACCATTTTATTGAAGACAGTCTGTGGAATCACACTGTGAACGCGCCGCCCACCCCAGTGATGAATAATCAGTGACCTGTAAAAGAAACAGAGGAACCAGGTGGAGGGGCAGAAAAGCCAAAGAAGAACCTACCCTTAAGTAATGGGTGTAAGGTAGGAAGCCCTGGATTCCAGTATACTGCCTCAGTGTGATCTCTGTGGAAACCTTTCTTTATACCGGTAATGGCTGAAAAAGGCTGAGATCTGAATCCGGCTCATGACCCTCTCTCAGAGCTGAATGTGGCTCTAAATTTCAAAAAGGTTGGTGTCCTCTGATCTACATGGAGCTGTGTTGTGGCCCCTCCATTCTCATTGAATCTTGCATATGTCCGTCGCAAAGTTTAATCTGCCCAATTCCAGTGTTGCTGAAGCATCCTCAGATCATCACCGATCCTCCACCAAATTTCAAAGTGGGTGAAAGACACTGTGGCTTCTACGTCTCTCCAGGTCTCAGTCTAAACATTAAATGAAAACGTGTTGGGCAAACCTGAAAATTAGACTCATCAGAGAAGATTACCTTACTCTAGAAATTGGGCATGAATTGGGCAGATTAAACTTTGCAAAGGACGCATGAATCAAGTCGCATACAAGATTATCCTGGAAAAACAGTTGCTTTCTTCTGCTCAGGCAATGTTCCTAAACTCTGAGGACTGGTTTTTCCAGCAGGAGAATGCACCATGTCATGGCCAGCCTATTCTCCAGACCTGAACCCCATTGAAAACCTCTGAAATGTAATCTAGAGTAAGATGGATAGTCACAAGCCATCAAACCAAGAAGGACTGCTTACATTTTTTGCCCCAGGAGTGGCATAAGGTCACCCAAAAGCATTGTGAAAGACTGATGGAAAGCATGCCAAGACACATGAAAGCTGTGATTAAAAATCATGGTTATTCCACAAAATATTGTTTTCTGAACTCTTCCTGAGTTAAAACATTAGTATTGTTGTTTCTAAATGATTATGAACTTGTTTTCTTTGCATTATTTGAGATCTGAAAGTAATGGATCTTTTTGTTATTTTGACCATTTCTCTTCTTCAGAAAATAAATACAAAATTTATTGCTTGGAAATTCGGAGGCGTTGTCAGTAGTTTATAGAATAAAAGAACAATTTACATTTCACTCAAAAATATAAAGAGAAAAATGAGAAAAAGTACTTACCGAGTCAGGTCTACTTTCATTATTTCGATGTTCTCCTTTTGAATAAGGTCTAGCAGACTATGTATGTCCTCCTCACTATTGTACATGAAAAATAAATAAATTCATTACGACGTTCACCACTATTAGTGACCATAACAACATTGGGTAAATTCCTCCCCTTCTCCCTCCATCCCAGGTACTTTCTTTGGCAAAATGTTTACATTTTCTATATTCCACTGTTAAAGGGAATCTATCAGCGTTTTTCTGCTATTTAACCCCTTTGCAGCCTTGCATTTTTCCTTTTTTCGTTTTTTGCTCCCCTTCTGCAAGAGCCATAATATTTTCATTTTTCTGTCAATCTTGCCATATGAGGCCTTGTTTTTTAAGGGATGAGTAAATTAAACCATGAGTTTTACCATATTGTGTACTGGAAAACGGCAAAAAACCTGAAAAAAAAAAGTGACACACTTTTTGCGCTATTTTCCGCGACCCGTAACTTTCTCATTTTTCAGGAAAAGGGGCTCAGTGATGGCTTATTTTTTGTGTCTTGAGCTGACTTTTTAATGGTACCATTTTTGCGCAGATACTACATTTTGATCGCCTGTTTTTGCATTTTGCAACGATTAAAAAACATAATTTTGGAGTTTGGAATTTTTTTGCCGCTACGCTGTTTACCTATCAGATATTAATATATTTTATATTTTGATAGATCAAGCATTTCTGAAAGTGGCGATACGACATGTGTGTATATTTTTTTATTTTGTTAACCTTTTAATTCTCAATGGTGTGAAAGGGGGGTGATTTGAACTTTTAGGTTTTTTAAAACTTTTTTTTTTTTTAAATTTTACTAGTCCCTTTGGGGGACTATAAGGATCAGCAGTGTGATCGCTCATTCATTTCTGTTGATCACAGCTGGTCAGCTGAGATCACCAGAATTGCTTATGTCTTGTAACAGGCAGCACTCGGCTGAGTGTTACAGGAAGTGAGTCATGTGAGCTACAGGAGTCATATTCATGAATTCTGTGTAACTCTGCACCCACCCCTGTGTGACTTTCTTTTGCTTATACACAGTGTACACAGAAAGCTGTCAATCAATGGTTTGGTCAGGATTATACAGATCTCAGCATTCTGAGAACTGGTAGATCTGAAGCTGATAAAACAATGATTTTATTAAAACTGTACCAAGCTGCACAGTAAGTGACACATCGCTGGAATCGCTGTTTTGGATGTGGTAACAAAAACCTTCTGATACATTCCCATTAAATGCTAAAATTCTGTGTGCCATCAGCTGCCAATAGAGGGAGCACTTTCTGTATGGGGATAAATGGAATCCTAGGAGATTAGTGGCAGAAAAAGACAAGAAAAGATGGAAAAAATGCAAGCCCAAATAGTGAAAATATTACATTTTTATTATTAAATCATTAAAATGTAAAGAGATAGGGAAGAGACCCCAAACACATAGTACATAAAAACAAGAAAGAAAAAACAGGCGGACACCTTATGACAGAGTATCAACATGGGTTTTTGAGGGATCGATCCTGTCAAACTAATTTGATCAGCTTCTATGAAGAGGTAAGTTCAAGTCTGGACCAGGGAAATGCAGTGGATGTTGTGTATATGGACTTTTCAAAAGCTTTTGATACGGTGCCACACAAAAGGTTGGTACATAAAATGAGAATAATGGGGATAGGGGAAAATATGTGTAACTGGGTTAAAACCTGGCTCAGTGATAGGAAACAAAGGGTGGTTATTAATGGTACGTACTCGGACTGGGTCTCAGTTCATAGTGGGGTACCACAGGGGTCAGTATTGGGCCCGCTTCTTTTCAACATATTTATAAATGACCTTGTTGGGGGCATGCGGAGTAGAATTTCAATATTTGCAGATGATACTAAACTCTACAGGGTAATCAATACAGAGGAGGATAATTTTATATTACAGGGAGATTTATGTAAATTGGAGGATTGGGCTGAGAAGTGGCAATTGAAGTTTAATGTAGATAAATGTAAGGTCATGCACTTGGGTAGAGGAAATAACATTTATGATTATGTACTTAATTGTAGAACACTGGGTAAAACAGACACAGAAAAAGACTTGGGTGTGTGGGTGGATGGTAAACTTCACTTTAGTGGACAGTGTTAGGCAGCTGCTGCCAGGGCTAATAAAATAATGGGATGTATTAAAAGAGGTATAAGTGTTCATGAAAAAAATATAGTTCTACCTCTGTACAAGTCACTAGTGCGACCGCACTTAGAATACTGTGTACAATTCTGGTCACCGATATATAAGAAGGACATAGCTGAACTGGAGAGGGTGCAGAGAAGAGCGACCAAGATTATTAGAGGAATGGGTGGGCTGCAATACCAAGACAGGTTATTAAACTTGGGGTTATTTAGTTTGGAAAAACGAAGGCTTAGGGGGATCTAATCACAATGTATAAATATATGAGGGGACAGTACAGAGACCTTTCCAAAGATCTTTTTACACCTAGGCCTGTGACTGGAACACGGGGGCATCCGCTACGTCTTGAGGAAAGAAGGTTTAATCATAATCACAGACGAGGATTCTTTACTGTACGAGCAGTGAGACTATGGAACTCTCTGCCGCATGATGTTGTAATGAGTGATTCACTACTAACATTTAAGCAGAGCCTGGATGCCTTTCTTGAAAAATTTAATATTACCAGTTATGTATATTAGATTTTATGACAGGGTATTGATCCAGGGAACTAGTCTGATTGCCGGATGTGGAGTCAGGAAGGAAATTTTTCCCCATTGGAACTTGTTTGCCACATTTGGGGTTTTTTTGCCTTCCTCTGGATCAACATGTTAGGCTACGGGTTGAACTAGATGGACTTAGGCGGGCTTTGCACACTACGACATCGCAGCCCGATGCTGCGATGCCGAGTGCGATAGTGCCCGCCCCCGTCGCAGCAGCGATATGTGGTGATAGCTGGCGTAGCGAAAGTTATCGCTACGCCAGCTTCACACACACACTCACCTGCCGTGCGACGTCCCTGTGGCCGGCGACCCGCCTCCTTGTTAAGGGGGCGGGTCGTGCGGCGTCACTGCGACGTCACACGGCAGGCGGCCAATCAGAGCGGAGGGGCGGAGATGAGCAGGATGTCAACATCCTGCCCACCTCCTTCCTTCCGCATATCCTACGGAAGCCGCAGTGAGGCCGGTAGGAGACGTTCCTCGCTCCTGCGACTTCACACACAGCGATGTGTGCTGCCGCAGGAGCGAGGAACAACATCGGACCGTCGCGTCAGCGTAATCATGGATTACGCCGACGCTGCACCGATGATACGATTACGACGCTTTTGCGCTCGTTAATCGTATCATCCAGCCTTTACACACTGCGATGTCGCATGCGATGCCGGAAGTGCGTCATTTTCAATTTGACCCCACCGACATCGCACCTGCGATGTCGCAGTGTGCAAAGTGCCCCTTAGAGTCTCCCTTCAACCTTAAAAACTATGATACTATGATACCTGACATATAATTAAATAGGTGAAAAAGATTTTGATCATTTAAGTACATAAGGGGGTATGAATATATGGTATATACTAAAATTAATATATACAAGACATAATATGTATAATCACGTGAATATATACAATTTATATATCAAAAAATAATAGTTCAAAACACACCATCCTATAAGACAAGAGGATATCCTGTAAAGCCCATCTGTGTCTGTGCAAATTACAGTGTATCATCTGTGCCTGAATGAAATGATCATTCATCAGGGAGAAGGAAACCTCTATATTATAATATCATGTATAAGGTTCTCTCATATTACAGCATTACATTTCTTTACTTACATTATGTTGATGTTCTCAGTATATTCCATACATTTCTTTTCTAATTTCGCAGTCTTGTCCAGCCTATAGTACATGGAAAATAGATCAGTGTTTGTGTTCAGCAAAGAATGGATTTGAACTATTAGGCCTAAGACACACGGCATGAAAATCGGAGCGAGTGGAGTGCAATAAAACATCGCATTCCACTCGGATCAATATTAGCCTGTGTGTCAGCGCACATGAGCGATTATTTTCTGAGCCCTAATCAGACCAAGAAAACAATCGCAGCATGCTGCAACTGTAATGCGATCATTGTTTCTCTCGCACCCATTCAAGTCAATGCAGCGAGAGAAAAATCGCACTGCACTCACGGTACACCGGTGTTCTTTATGAAACAATATAGGTTACACCAGTGCACATGGTTGTGCTTCCAGCAGAGAAAACAGGCATGTCACACTAAGGGGTACTTTGCACGCTGCGACATCGCTACTACGATATCGTCGGGGTCAAACGTGTAAAGCCTAGATGCACCGATAAACTATCGCAAAAGCGTCGAAAATCGGTGATCTGTGTAGTGTCGGACATTTTCATAATATAATGTCGCACCAATAGGACATACGATGTTGTTCCTTGTTCCTGCGGCAGCACACATCACTGTGTGAAGCCGCAGGAGCGAGGAACAGCTCCTTACCAGCCTCCACCGGCTATGCAGAAGGAAGGAGGTGGGCGGGATGTTTACGTCCTGCTCATCTCCGCCCCTCCGCTTCTATTGGCTGTGTGACGTCGTTGTCACGCTGAACGACCTGCCCCCTTAGATAAAAGGCGGGTCGCCGGCCAGAGCGACGTCGCAGGGCAGGTAAGTGCGTGTGAAGCTGCCGTAGTGATAATGTTCGCTACGGCAGCTATCACAAGATATCGCATGTGCGACGGGGGCGGGTACTATCGCGCTCGACATCGCTAGCATCGGCTAGCGATGTTGCAGCGTGCAAAGTACCCCTAAGATGTAACGGAGGTCTCACAATTCATATGGGTATAGTAAGATTATGTCCATCAATATAATGGAAAAAAAAGTGTCAGGAAGATGAAATAAGAAAGTTATCAAGTAGAACAATGAAGCTAGAAAATACTACTTATGGTAGAGTAGTCACATAAATAGTAGATGCACTGCAGAGATGATAATATACATATATGGATCAACATTGAAACAACTAGTAAAATAGAAGAGAGTGTAATGGGCAGGGCCGGATTATAGGCGGGGCAGGCGGGGCTCCAGCCCAGGGGCCCCCACCAAAAGAGCTTCTAAGGGGGCCCCCACCACCAGGGCCATACTTGTCAGCATTTTTTTTTTCTTCACACCCTCTCCCCCTCCGTAAAGACAGTCTAATAAATCAGCTGTGTTTTTGGAGGGGGGGGTGGGGTGGGGCGGTGCACCGGCATTTATTTGTATCTGCGTCTTTAAGACGCAAAAACAAACTGCGGGCACAGGACGCTAAATGACCCCGGAAGTACCAGCGCTTGCACTTCCGGGCTCAGAGGTGTGCCAATGAGCTCCCTGCTATGTGCTGCGGCCGTCATGGGCGTACCCAGCGAGGGGCGGGGGGGGCACCGCCCCCCCTAGAAGCAGGGGCACGGTGTAATGGGCCGCTGTATGTGCAGCCACACTCCTCCGCAGTGTGTGCATGCAGACCCGACACACTAGCTGCAGCAGGAGGCAGCGCTGTGCTGTGCCGGCTCTGCTGTGTGCTATGTGCCCGGCATGCACACAATGCAGAGGAGCGCAGCGGAGCCGGAGCCGGTGCTCGCAGCTTCCTCCTTCTTCCTATTCAAATGTATTTGCGTCTTTCAGACGTAAATACATTTGAACAGCGCGCCGGGACTGGGCCCCGCCCCCGACATGCAGCAACGTGATGAGATCAGCACCTTGCTGACGTCATCACAGTGCTGCGGGCGCCGGCACATGGGACATCAGATGGTAAGCGCTCCATGAAGGAGCCGAAGAGACAGGTTTAATTAATGATGATGAGTGGGGAGGGGCTGAGGACACATAACGGGGAACATCTGTGAAGGAAGTGGAGCACAGCTTTGTGGCAGGCAGAGGAGGAGTACTGTATTCCGAGGGAGGGGGGGGGAGGCAGGAGAGTGTAGGGATGGGGCAGTGTGATTTGTTTGTGTAGGGGGTGATGAGGGTTGCATTGTATTGTGTGTCGGGGGAGGGGTAATGGTTGTGTGTGTAGAGGTGATGGGGGTGCATTGTGTGTGTGTGGGGGGGGTGATGGGGGGATGCATTGTGTGTGTAGGGGGTGATGGGTGGGTGCATTGTATGTGTGTTTTGTGTGGGGGAAGTTATGGGGGGTGCATTGTATTTGTGTGTGTGTAGGGAGGAATGGTGGGTGCATTGTATTTGAGTGTGTGTGTGTGTGTGTGTAGGGGGTGATGGGGGGTGCATTGTGTGTGTGTTTGTAGGGGGTGATGGGTGTGTCGCGGGCGGGGAGGAGGGTGTCAGCACACCGCGCTCACCCCTTCTGCTCGGGTCCGGCAGCTGCTCAGTGGTGGCTCGAGCTGTGGGCCGGATCCCGGGGTTTCTCGAGCGACAGTCCTCGCCCGTGAGTGAAAGGGGGTTGTTTGTTGGGTGTGGGGATTGTTATAGTTCGTGACGCCACCCACGGTTGTGGTGATTGCACCACCGCTGCTCAGTATGGGGGTCCCGGGGATGGTGATGCGGAGCAGCCAGGTGTTGTGTTGCCCCTCCGTGGGTAGGGGTTGGTGATCCCGGGGCCCGGTGATGAGATGTAAAGTGTAGGGCCCGGTGGGCGCAGGGACGCGGGGGCAGCGCTGTGCCTTGCGGCACTATGGTACTCACTCAGCCTGACACACGGACACAGTTTGTACGGTAAACCAACGGCTGGTAGGACGGTCCCACAGACGGCTGCACCTGCACTCCCGGTAGGTGACGGTGATGTCCCTCTTCCTTGCACCTGTGTTGACTGATGGTAGCGGTGGATTCCCTCCGGTTACCCGCTCCCCGACTGCAATCTGGGCCGGAGGAGCTCTACACTTTGCCCGCAGGCGCTGGCCCTGAGAAACTGGTGCCGTGGCGGTGGCGGTGTCTCTCCAATACGGGTTGGGCTGTTGCCTTCAATCGGGACTTGGTTGTTGGGGGATCTGCGTCCCCGTCACTGACGGATTTGGCAAATCTGGCGACTCCTAGCCTTGCCGGGGTCCGAGAGGCCCCTGCCCTGGTGCTGACTGTCCTTCGGAACACTGCTCCAGACCACCGGGCACACAGCCAACGGGGTCCTTCCAGGAACTTCCAAACGGTCCCCCTCCAGACAGTCACCGCCGTTGCTGACCTTGCTGTTCTGGCCCTCACAAAGCTGGACCCTTCAGGCTGTCTTTCTCTTCTGTCTCTTTACTTGCTTTTTCTCCTTTTCTACTTTCACTTTCACTTTCTTAGCTCCTCTCCTCCCTGAGCTGAACTCTGTTGTTTACTCAAGCTCGTCCCTGAGCTATCTGCCTGGTTACTCCCTGCCTCCAGAGCTGTGAGCTCCTTGGTGGGCGGAGTCAACCGCCTGGCCCACCCCCTGGTGTGCATCACCAGACTCCTGGAGGAAGGCAACAAGGATTTGTGGTTAGCTGTGATGTGCCTACCTGGAGTGTGGGGTGTGGTCGTGTTGTGACCTGTGTCCCCTGGCTTGCCCAGGGCGACACATTCCCCCTTAGCAAAATGCAGACCGTCCGCGGGCTGCCGTCCTACACCGGTTTTATTTTTCTGTAAAAAGGGGATAACAGGGTTAAGCAAAACATAAATAACATTTTTAATCAAAACTCTTCCCAAGACGGGAGGCACATTTTACTTTAACGTTGCAACGGTATACGGTCACGGTTTCCGCTCTCTCCCACCCAAGCAACCTGGCCCTGATGCTGCCCCTAAAACCCAGGCAGCACCCCTTGACCCACAGTCCAGCACAAGTCACCCGAGCGGGATCTGTCCTTCCCTCCAGAGGGTGGCCACCGGTTCCTTTGGTGGCTGGGCCCTGGCCTGCTCTGCTCAGGGCCCTCCCTCCAACCTGCCTCTCCGGAGGCGGCATTGCGGAAACGGTAACGGTACCCAACATATTTACAAGCCACTAACGTTTGTGGTTGCCCTGCAGAGTTCACGGGCTTGTCCATGGATAGTTCCCATGCCAATAAACTTAAACGGTCCCCACGGGGACAACGGTGCCGGCTCCGGCCGGTTCAATCAAGCAGACAATCAGGTGACAAACTTCGGTAAATCATTTTTCATTTTTCAAAACTTTCAAACTTTTTCAAACAAACACACACCAACCTTTTACATTTGCGGACCCCTTTCACTCATAGAACGGTCTCCCTGTACCTAAGTGGGGGTCTACCTAGGTTGGAACGGGTGGACCTTCGGGGCCCGGTGTCAGTGGTGCTAGACAGTGGGGTAGAGGGAACAATCGGTTCCTCCTCCCTGCTACAGTGTGGGGCAGGCGGAGGTGCAGGGGGGCTGGGTGCAGGTTCATCCCTGGGCACTGGCACTGGTTCTGGCTCACGGTTAACCTCTTCCACTACTTCTTCATCCACGGGTTGTGGGAACAGTATCACTGGAAGTATCACCGCGCCGTTCTGTGTAGGCCAGTTTGCTGGGAAGTCACCCATTACAGTGTGGATTACCTCTGCTGCCTTTTCCACTGGTGGAGGAGCCGGTACTTCAGCCTCTGCTTTCAACGCTGGGGGGCATTTTTTTAGATGGTCCCGAGAAACTGTGGCCAGGGTGTCCCCTTGGTCACGACTGATCTGGTAGGTCTTCCCATTGTCCCACTCGGTGGGTTGTACGACGTAAGGGACTTGCTCCCACTGGTCATCCAATTTGTGGGCTTTTCTCTTCCGTTTCAGCACCACATCTCCTGGCTGGAAAGGACCTGCAGGCGCCTTCCGGTTGAACCGGTGCTCTTGCTGTTCTCGACTTCGACTGAGGATTTTCTCCACATACTCCTGGATTTGCCGGTACTGGGCCCTCCTCCGACTTTCCCACTCTGCCGTTGAAGGGAGTGCTTCCGGGGCTTCCAACCCCATCTCCAGATCCACCGGCAGGCGGCCAGGCCGAGCCCTCATCAGATACGCTGGGGTGCACTTCGTCGAGCTGGACGGGATATTATTGTACATGTCGACCAAGTCGGGTAACTTTTCCGGCCACATGTTCCGTTCTTCCAGCGGTAGCGTCTTGAGGAGCCCCAGGACCAAGTGATTCATTTTCTCGCACATGCCGTTGGTTTGGGCGTGGTACGGAGTGGTCCGGATCTTCTTACAGCCGTACAACTGGCAGAATTCGTGAAACACCTCTGCTTCAAAAGCCGGGCCTTGGTCAGTCATCACCTTCTCGGGGTACCCATGAGGTCGGCAGAAATAAGCCTGGAACGCACGAGCAGCAGTTCGACCAGTCAGGTCCTTGACGGGGACGACCACCATAAATCTTGAGTAGTGGTCTACCATGGTCAACGCGTAGGTGTACCCACTTCGGCTAGGGGTGAGCTTAACATGGTCTAGGGCGACCAGTTCCAGCGGCTGGTGGGTGACGATGGGATGTAACGGTGCCCTCTGGCTAGTCTCATCCTTTCTCCTCAGCGTACAAGGACCGCACTCTCGGCACCAGGCTTCCACCGATTCACGCATCCCACTCCAATAGAACCGCTCCCTCAACAGCATCTCCAGCTTCTTCCACCCGAAGTGGCCAGCACCATCATGGTAGGCCCGCAGTACAGTAGCGACATCAGCCTGAGGAACGATTAACTGGCATATTTTCTCATGGGTCTTCGGGTTGATCAGCTCACGGTACAGCCTCCCTTGGTGTAGGTAAAGCCGTTTCCGTTCTTTCCACAAGCGTTGGGCTTTGGCTGGAGCACTGGGGTCCATTCCCATGGCGCCTTGTTCCACCAGAGTCTTGACAAGGCGGACAGCCGGCGCTTGGTCCTGGGCGTCCTGCCACTCTTGGCTGGGCCGCCGGTCCAGATCCACCCTTTGCTGACATACCTGTACCCTCTCAGTAGGCGGCTGGTGAAACGCAGGCAACTCAATCTCCTCGAGGTCGTCGTCCTCACACCCCTCTTCTGACAAATGGGGCATCCGGGAGAGTGCATCTGCATTGATGTTGACCCGACCAGCTCGGTACTTTATGGTGAAATCATAGTTGGCTAACCGGGCTACCCACCGCTGCTCCAGCGCGCCCAACTTGGCCGTGTTCAGGTGAGTTAACGGATTGTTGTCCGTAAACGCGGTGAATTTTGCTGCCGCCAGGTAGTGGCGGAACCGCTCGGTGATAGCCCACACCAACGCCAATAGCTCGAGCTTGAAGGAGCTATAGTTCTCAGGGTTCCTTTCGGTCGGCCGGAGTTTTCGGCTGGCATAGGCAATCACCTTCTCCTTTCCATCCTGGACCTGGGACAAGACCGCTCCTAGCCCCACATTACTGGCGTCGGTGTGAAGGATGAACGGGCTCCCATAGTCAGGGTACGCCAGGACCTCTTCTCCGGTCAAGGCCGCCTTCAACTGGCAAAAGGACTCCTCATGCTTGTCCTCCCACAACAGTGGGGCTCCAATGGGTCTACCACCTTTGGTCTGTCCCACGAGGAGATCTTGCATGGGGGCAGCCATCTTCGTGTACCCCTTTATAAAACGCCGATAGTACCCTACCAGACCCAGGAACTGTCTTACTTCCCTCACGGTGGTTGGTCTCGGCCAGCTCTGAATGGCAGTGATCTTCTCAGGGTCGGGGGCAACACCATCCGCACTCACCACATGTCCTAGATACTGCACCCTGGGTTTCAGCAGATGGCACTTCGAGGGCTTCAACTTCATCCCGAACTTGGCAAGGGACGCGAACACCTCGGCCAGGTGCTCCAGATGGGCTTCATACGTCTGGGAATAAACAATCACATCATCCAAATACAGCAGGACGGTCTCGAAGTTTAAATGTCCCAAACAGCACTCCATCAACCGTTGGAAGGTCCCGGGGGCATTGCACAGCCCAAACGGCATGCTATTGAATTCGCAGAGCCCCATCGGGGTGGTGAAGGCGGTCTTCTCCCGGTCCTCGGGGGCCACGGCCACTTGCCAGTATCCGCTGGTGAGGTCAAGGGTCGAGAAGTAGTTTGCAGTTCTCAGTGCAGCCAAAGATTCTTCAATACGAGGCAATGGATAGGCATCTTTATGGGTTATCTGGTTGATCTTCCGGTAGTCCACACACATCCGCATGGTACCATCCTTCTTCTTGACCAGTACCAACGGAGCGGCCCAGAGACTACAACTGTCCCGAATAACCCCTGCCTCCTTCATATTCTTCAACATATCTTTGGCACACTGGTAATGTGCAGGGGGGATAGGTCTATACCTCTCTTTGATAGGGGGATGTTCACCCGTGGGAATGTGGTGTTGGACCCCCTTGATCTGCCCAAAGTCTAGGGGGTGCTTACTGAAAACCTGTTCGTACTCCTGCACTATCCTGTGTACCCCTGCCCTGTGATGTGTAGGGGTATCATCAGTGCCCACATGTAGCTGTTGGTGCCACTCCTTGGTGTCCCCCTGGGGTGGGGAAGTGCTGGTGGTAGGTGGGAGTGTGGATGGACGGGCTTCCTGGATAGTGTGAGGGTCCAGGGTGAGCAGTTTGGCAATGGTGGCATACCGGGGGAGCCTGACTTCTTCCTCCCCACAGTTCAACACTCTCACAGGCACTCTCCCTTTCTTCACATCTACCACCCCTCGGGCGGCCACTACAGTGGGCCAGTGCTCGGAAGGCATGGGCTCCATCATTGCAGGGTAGTCACGCCCCTGAGGACCTACTGCTGCCCTACACCAGATCATCATCTCACTCCTAGGGGGCACAGTCAATGGAGCAACATCCATCACTCGCACTCCACCAATCTCCCCTCCGGTTGAGCTTACATGCTGGCGGTACATCAGGGCGCGGATCTCACGCTGCACAGCCCTCTGCCGGCTCCCCGCCGCCGTGGCGGCTAGCCATTGCAAAAGGTTTAACACATCAGCCATGCAGTGTTCCATCACATTGGTTCCCAGCACTATTTTCGGGTTATGATCACTGGGTTCATTCATGATCACAATCATGCCCTGATGTTGCAGTTCAGCTTGCCCCACTGTCATAGCCACCTCTTTATACCCCACCTGGGTCAATGGAAGTCCATTAGCGGCAATCAAATTTATACTATTGTCTGGAGGCGCCAGCTCGTCTGTGGCCCAATATTGCTGATACAATGTGTACGGTATGGTAGTTACCTGTGATCCAGTGTCCAAGAGAGCCATCACGGGTATGCCGTCCACAGCCACAGGGATGATAGGGCGGGCCCCGACATATCGGTCTCGCCAGTCCGGGGGGCCGCGGTGTTCTACTCCTGAGGATTGGCCCGGGGCCCCAGGGGTTGCTCGTTTAACGGGCACTGTCGATAAACATGGCCCGGCTTACGGCACTTGTAGCAGATTGGAGGTCTGCTCCGCGGGTTGTTAGCGCTTCTCCGCTGCATCCAGGGAACATCTTCAGGACTGTCAGCAAGCTGTATCTGCGCTGGGGGCTGAGATCTGGTCAGGGGTTGTAGTGCAGCAAGGATTTTGGCAAGGTCTCCGTCCAGGCGACGGACCTGGGCTGCCAGTTCTTCCACTGTGCTGCTTGAGGCTGCAGATAGTAAGGAGGTTGGTTTGGCTGGAGCCGCCACAACGGGGGCTGTCTCGACGGGCCACGGGACGGGTTCCAGAATTTCAGCAGCTGGGGGCTGTAGTGCTTTGATAGCCCGCTCCTTTAACACAGCAAAGTCCACATCAGGGTGTTCCAGGGCCCACAGCCGGAGTTGTTTACGATCCTCAGGGGACCTCATCCCCTGCGCAAATTGCTCCACCAACATCTTGTTGCTATCCGCCTCATTAATAGAGTTCACCCGCTTCAGCGTGCGGAGGGCGGTCTGCAGACGTAGAGCATAGTCCCGAATGCTATCCCCAGCTCGTTGCCGGCACTGGTAAAACTGCATCCTCAGCTCAGCTTCCGTCCGGGTCTCGAAGGCAGTCTGTAGCTTCTCGAAGATGGTGGCTACAGAGAGCCGGTCCCCCTCGGCCCAGGTCTCCGCTTCCTGCTCCGCCGCACCGGTTAACTGGCCTAGCACTATCGCTGCACGTTGCTTATCAGTCAGGGGGTACAGCTCTAGCAACGGGTTAAGCTTTTTCCGGAAGGCCTGCAAGGCATCCGGTTTCCCGTCATACTGCGGTAGCCAGGCAGCTCCGGGCGCATAGGGCAAGGAAAATGGCATGACCTGAGCAAGCGCGGGGGCCGCGGCACCTCCCGCCAGTACGGCAGGCCCATTCCCATCCGCGGGTGCCGCTGCGGCTGCGACCACCGCTCCTCCAGCGGCTCCGTCGGGCGCAGACATCTTGTTTCCATCCCCCTTAGCTCTTTCCGGCCCCTCCTCTCTCGGGGCGGGGTTTTGGCCTTCGCGCCTCTACTGCTCGAGAAGACGCTCGAGCGGGAATTTTTCGCGCCAAAGATGGCGGCTTCTGAAATTTTTCTGCCGGATGCCTCCGGCGGTAACAAGGCGCACCTCTACCTGATGGCAGAGCGGTAAGATCCTGTTCGTGACGCCAAGTTGTCGCGGGCGGGGAGGAGGGTGTCAGCACACCGCGCTCACCCCTTCTGCTCGGGTCCGGCAGCTGCTCCTGGTGGCTCGAGCTGCGGGCCGGATCCCGGGGTGTCTCGAGCGACACTCCTCGCCCGTGAGTGAAAAGGGGGGTGGTGTTTGTTGGGGTTATAGTTCGTGACGCCACCCACGGTTGTGGTGATTGCACCACCGCTGCTCGGTGTGGGGGTCCCGGGGATGGTGAGGGGAGCAGCCAGGTGTTGTGTTGCCCCTCCGTGGGTAGGGGTTGGTGATCCCGGGGCCCGGTGAAGAGATGTGAAGTGTAGGGCCTGGAGGGTGCAGGGACGCGGGGGCAGCGCGGTGCCTTGCGGCACTATGGTACTCACTCAGCCTGACACGGACACAGTTTGTACGGTAAACCAACGGCTGGTAGGACGGTCCCACAGACGGCTGCACCTGCACTCCCGGTAGGTGACGGTGACTTCTCTCTTCCTTGCACCTGTGTGGTCTGATGGTATCGGTGGATTCCCTCCGGTTACCCGCTCCCCGACTGCAATCTGGGCCGGAGGAGCTCTACACTTTGCCCGCAGGCGTTGGCCCTGGGGAAACTGGTGCCTTGGCGGTGGCGGTGTCTCCCCGTTAATGGTCGGGCTGTTGCCGTCAATCGGGACTTTGTTGTTGGGGGATCTGCGTCCCCGTCACTGACGGATTCGGCAAATTGGGCGACGCCTTGCCGGGGTCCGAGAGGCCCCTGCCCTGGTGCTGACTGTCCTTCGGAACACTGCTCCAGACCACCGGGCACACAGCCAACGGGGTCCTTCCAGGAACTTCCGAACTGTCCCACTCCGGACAGTCACCGCCGTCGCTGACCTTGCTGTTCTAGCCCTACACAAAGCTGGGCTCTCAGGCTTTTCACACTCTCTGCGCTGTCTCCACTTCTTGCTTTCCTCCTTTTCCACTTTTCTTTCCTTCACTTTCACTTCTGGTTGTTTACTCTAGCCCCTGCCTGGGCTAATCTCCCACTCCTTCCACTTCCTCCTCCCTGACTAGACTGCCTGGTCTCTTCCTGCCTCCAGTGTTGTGAGCTCCTTGGTGGGCGGAGCCAACCGCCTGGCCCACCCCCTGGTGTGCATCATCAACCTCTGGAGGAAGGCAACAAGGATTTCTGGTTAGCAGGTGTGCCTACCTGGAGTGTGGGGTGTAGTGGTGTTGTTACCCGTGTCCCCTGGCTTGCCCAGGGCGACACACCCGCTATGAAGTTCAGGTCGCAACTGAAGTGAGCTGCGTGCTCAGCGGTGATGTCCCTCAGATTAGCCATGGTCTCCACCTGTGACACAAATCACCTGAGTGAAGTCCCGCTGATTGCGCTGATCACTTCAGTCACTCAGGTGATTTGCGGTCACAGGTGGAGGACTCCAGCTGTGGCCACTGGTAACCCGAGTGACGTCACCGCTTATCGCTCGACTCACTCAGTTGCTGTGTGGAGCTCACAGCGGGCAGTCTTGTTCTATGGCCACTAGCTGTGATTGTCAAATGTAGCAGAGCTGGAAGCGTCGTAGGACCTCGTGTGGATTACGTCAGACCTGGAGGGGTGTTTGGGGGTGTTAATAAATTGGTGAAAGAGGGTGCTTTTTTGTCTTTTATTTCAAATAAAGGATTTTTTGAGGGGTTTGTGTTCATTTACTTTCACTTACAGATTAGTGATGGGGGGTGTCCCATAGACGCCTGTCATCACTAAGCTAGGGCTTAATAGCAGCTGTGGGCTGTTATTAATTCCTTATTAGCCTGATTGCCACAGCACCAGGGCAATGGGAAGAGTTGGACCCAGCACCAGAATTGGCGCCTCTTTATAGATGTGCCACTTCTGGTGTGGCTATGGGCTGCTATTGTTAGGCTGGAAAGGGCCAAATAATGATGACCCTTACCACCATAATCATATCAATCATTCCCCAATTGTCTGCTGTACCTTGGCTGGTTTAAAAAAAAATGGGGGGACTCCACGTTAATTAAATCAACTAATTAAAAAAAAGAGTGGGATCCCTTCAAGTTTTAATAACTAGCCAAGGTACAGCAGACAGATGAGGGTTGCAGCCTGCAGCTGCTGCTGTTCCTGTGCTGGATCTGAAAAATGGTGGGGACCCCACGTCATTTTTTTTAACAATTTTTTAACAATTTTTTTTTAAAAAAACATCTGGCCAAGCCTAGCTATCCCTCTATAGAGCTATTCTGTTATTTCTTTCTGTCTATTCTATATGTTCTTTCTATTATCTATCTATTATCTATCTATTATCTATCTATTATCTATCAATTACAGTATCCTATAATGTTTTGTTTCTCCTTTAAAGAAAACATTTAAAAAAATGCGGCAACACTCCTCTCCCCCTCCTATATTCCCTTCTTTTTCTCTTCTCTTTTTCTGTTATGTATGGGTCTGTTTTATAAATAAAGAATTTAAAGAACAAAATAAACGTGGCAAAACGTCATGCGTTTTTTGGGCCACAAGAAAAATATGCAGTCAAGATTTATTTTAGAAAAAGGATGCCGTGTGTGAACATAGCCTTACAGATAAGATAACACTTCCTGGCAGCCTGGAAAAATATTTAATATATCTAATCTCATATCAGAGGCCAAAAAATTGGAGAATCGTCTTCATAGAGGAAAATGAAGCAACAGAAGGCAAGAATCACAGAGCAAACACCAAACAGATGGTGGATGATATCTACAGAGGAGGAACAGGAGCCGCGATCAGAGGATAGAACAGTGATGGCGAACCTATGGCACCCGTGCCACCAGGGGCACGCAGTGCCCATTCTGCTGGCACGCGTGCTGTCGCCTGATCCTGCCGCTTTGATCTGCTGGTGCGGTGGCGCCGGTAGATCAAAGCTGTGTTGGAGCATAGGAGACATTTCTCCTCGCTCTGACACTCCTCCTCCCCCGGCTGCAGGTGTGTTGACTAGGAGATGGAGGAGCATCAGTGAGCAGCGCCGGCGTAATGATATCTTCTGGCCGCGTGGGAACTGAGGACTCAGTGGCGCGCAGCGGTGGAGCGTGTACAGGAAGGTGAGTTGTGTGTTTGGTTTTTTTATAACTCGTGTGCGGCTGTGCCAAGGTGGGGATGGGGGGGCCAGTGCCAGCGCCAGCATGGGGTGGGGGAGAAACACACATGCCAACATGGGGTGGGGGAGAAACACACATGCCAACATTGGGTGGGGGAGAAACACACATGCCAGCATGGGGGGGGAGAAACACACATGCCAGCATGGGGTGGGGGAGAAACACACATGCCAGCATGGGGGGGGAACACACATGCCAGCATGGGGTGGGGGAGAAACACACATGCCAGCATGGGGTGGGGGAGAAACACACATGCCAGCATGGGGGGGGGGGAGAAACACACATGCCAGCATGGGGTGGGGGAGAAACACACATGCCAACATGGGGGGGGGAACACACATGCCAGCATGGGGGGAAGGGAGAAACACACATGCCAGCATGGGGGGGGAGAAACACACATGCCAGCATGGGGGGGGAAACACACATGCCAGCATGGGGGGTAACACACATGCCAGCATGGGGGGGGGGAAACACACATGCTAGCATGGGGGGGGAGAAACACACATGCCAGCATGGGGGGGGGAGAAACACACATGCCAGCATGGGGGGGGAGAAACACACATGCCAGCATGGGGGGGGAGAAACACACATGCCAGCATGGGGGGGGGAGGGAAACACACATGCCAGCATGTGGGGGGAGAAACACACATGCCAGCATGGGGGGGGGGAGAAACACACATGCCAGCATGGGGGGGGGGGAGAAACACACATGCCAGCATGGGGGGGGAGAAACACACATGCCAGCATGGGGGGGGAGAAACACACATGCCAGCATGGGGGGGGGAGAAACACACATGCCAGCATGGGGTGGGGGAGAAACACACATGCCAGCATGGGGGGGGAGAAACACACATGCCAGCATGGGGGGGGAGAAACACACATGCCAGCATGGGGGGGGGAGAAACACACATGCCAGCATGGGGGGGGGGAGAAACACACATGCCAGCATGGGGGGGGGAGAAACACACATGCCAGCATGGGGGGGGAGAAACACACATGCCAGCATGGGGGGGGGGAGAAACACATGCCAGCATGGGGGGAACACACATGCCAGTATGGGGGGGAAACTTGCATGCCAGCATGGGGTGGGGAAGAAACATACATGCCAGCATGGGGGGGGAGAAACACACATGCCAGCATGGGGGGGGGGAACACACATGCCAGCATGGGGGGGGAAACATGCATGCCAGCATGGGGGGGACACACACATGCCTGCGTGGGGGGGGGGAAACATGCATGCCAGCATGGGGGGGAACACACATGCCAGCATGGGGAGGAAACATACATGCCAGGATGGGGAACATTGCATGCCAGGATGGAGGAAACATGCATGCCAGGATGGAGGAAACATGCATGCTAAGATGGAGGAAACATGCATGGCAGGATGGGGAACAATGCATGCCAGGATGGGGAAAACATGCATGCCAGGATGGAGGAAACATGCATGACAGGATGGGGAAAACATGCATGGCAGGATGGGGAAACATACATACCAGGATGGGGAAACATGCATGCCAGGATGGAGGAAACATACATGTCAGGATGGGCAAAACATACATGCCAAGATGGAGGAAACATACATGTCAGGATGGAGGAAACATACATGCCAAGATGGAGGAAACATACATGTCAGGATGGAGGAAACATACATGTCAGGATGGAGGAAACATACATGCCAAGATGGAGGAAACATACATGTCAGGATGGAGGAAACATACATGCCAGGATGGAGGAAACATGCCACGATAGGGTACATTTACCAGGAAGGGGAACATGCCAGGAAGGTGGACATTTACCAGGATATGGGTACATGCTAGGAAGGGGGACAGTTACCCGGATGGGGATACATTTACCTGGATGGGGGTAAATTAACCAGGATTGGGAACATTTACCAGGATGGAGGACATTTACCAGGAATGGGGTACATGCCGGGATGGGGGAACATTTACAAGGATGGGCAATATGTCAGGATGGGGTACATTTACCAGCATGGGGGAACATGCCAGAATGGGGTACATTTACCAGGATGGAGGAAATTTACCAGGATGAGGTGTATTTACCAGGATGGGGCCATGATGGGGACAAATATACCAGAATGTAGGAAATATATATCAGGATGGGGGACATGTTTACCAAGAAGTGGCCCAGGAAGGGGGACATAACTACACAATGAAAGGGGAGGGGAGCAACTTGCACGTCTTTATGGGATTTCAAGATGTTTAGACTTTGAAATGTAGATGTGGATTACAGGGTGACATCTGATTGCATTCCAGGCTAAAATCTCTGTCTAATTTGTTGCAATTTTTTCCAGAAAGATCAACTGCTGTGTCTGGAAAGGGCTCAGCTTCAATTTGTGGTAAGCATGCATGAGCGTGATGCCCCGTGCTGAAGAGAAGACGGCAAAGGTAAGATTAAAATCAATTATTTACATAATAGGATTGGTTGGGACTTCGGAAAAAAAATTGGGTTTAGGGCTACAGTTTGGGCACTCGGCCTGTAAAAGGTTCGCCATGACTGGGATAGAATATAATCCTCCATATTATTCCTCCTCTGATCTTCTGGATGATGAACCTTCTGGAGCTGCCGTGCTATAGTAGTTATGGATCGGCTCCATACAGGGGCGCAACTATCGCGGTCACAGAGGTCTCCACTCCGACCGGGCCCGGGAGTGCAGCGGACCCTCGCGGCCCTAGCCCCTGATTCAGATAGATGTGTCGGACGCTGCGCATCCAGCTGAAATACATCGTAGCACAGAGAGTCGTCGGGTTCCTGAACTGCGATGTGCCGGCCGCTGATTAAAGAGAACCTGTCACCAGATATGGGGCCTATAAACTGCGGCCACCACCAGTGGGCTCTTATATACAGCATTCTAACATGCAGTATATAAGAGCCCAGGCCGCTGTGTAGAACATAAAAACATTTTATAAAACTCACCTATACGGTTGTTGCGGAGCAGACGGGTCGGATGGACATCTCCGTTTTTCGGTACCGGCGCCTCCTCTTTTGGCTATCTTTATCCTCCGTCTTCTGAAGTTGGGTGCATGACGCATACTATGTCATCCACACTAGCCGACACTGGGGTCCTGCGCAGTCACACTTTGATCTGCCCTGAGCAAGGCAGATCAAAGTATTGTAGTGCGCATGCGCAGGACCTCAGTGCCGGCTATTGTGGATGACGCTGGACGCGTCATGCACCCAGGCTTGAGAAGAAGGAGGTCAAAGATGTTCGAAAGAGGAGGCAACGGACCCGGAGAACGGAGCCACCCATTTGACCAGTGTGCACCGAAGCGACCTCCTAGGTGAGTATTATAAAGTGTTCTACACAGCAGCCTGCACTCTTATATACAGAATGTTAGAATACTGTATATAAGAGCCCAGTGGTAGTGGCCGCAGCTTATAGGCCCCAAATCTGGAGACAGGTTCCCTTTAAGGCCATGAATATTTCTCCCCACGAACACGATCCTGGGCATGGGGAGCAGAGAATATGCTGAGAGCTGACGCTGATGTAAGTGGCCGCGCATCACAATGACGTCATGCGATGCGCCGCTTACACTCTGGTCAGTTCCCAGCGTCGCAGGAGGATACCGGGGGTGCGCAGGGTGGGTGAGTACCATGGCAACCAGTCGCACAGGGCCCCTTCCGGCAGACAGCAGATGGGGCGCCACAGGGAGCAGCAGTTCACTGTCATTTGCTGCTCCTGCGGTGCACAGGCTCCAGCACAGGATGCCCTCCCCTCCTCTGTGTCCTGTCAGCTTCACTCTTCACCACAGAGAGGGGGGGAGGGGCGCCTGCACTGCTGCAGCCGGAGAAGCTGCTTCTAAAGACCCTCTGAGCTGCAGGAGGACAAGAAGGAGGTGAGTATAATGTGATCATGTGTTATGTATAAGATATGTGTGTCCTGTGTAGTGTGCAATATGTAGCTCTGTCTTTCTGTGTATACTGTCTGTGTATACTGTCTGTATATACTGTCTGTGTATACTGTCTGTATATACTGTCTGTCTGTATATACTGTCTGTCTGTATAATGTCTTTGTGTAGAATGTCTGTTTTTGTACTGTCTGTCTGTCTATGTAAACTGTCTGTGTATACTGTCTGTCTGTACATCTTATCTATCAATCCATTCTATCTGCCTGTCTGTACATCTCTCTATCTACAGTCATATGAAAAAGTTTGGGCACCCTATTAATGTTAACCTTTTTTCTTTATAACAATTTGGGTTTTTGCAACAGCTATTTCAGTTTCATATATCTAATAACTGATGGACTGAGTAATATTTCTGGATTGAAATGAGGTTTATTGTACTAACAGAAAATGTGCAATCTGCATTTAAACAAAATTTGACAGGTGCAAAAGTATGGGCACCTCAACATAAAAGTGACATTAATATTTTGTAGATCCTCCTTTTGCAAAAATAACAGCCTCTAGTCACTTCCTGTAGCTTTTAATGAGTTCCTGGATCCTGGATGAAGGTATTTTTGACCATTCCTGTTTACAAAACAATTACAGTTCAGTTAAGTTTGATGGTCGCCGAGCATGGACAGCATGCTTCAAATCATCCCACAGATGTTCAATGATATTCAGGTCTGGGGACTGGGATGGCCATTCCAGAACATTGTAATTGTTCCTCTGCATGAATGCCTGAGTAGATTTGGAGCGGTGTTTTCGATCATTGTCTTGCTGAAATATCCATCCCCTGCGTAACTTCAACTTCGTCACTGATTCTTGCACATTATTGTCAAGAATCTGCTGATACTGAGTTGAATCCATGCGACCCTCAACTTTAACAAAATTCCCGGTGCCGGCATTGGCCACACAACCCCAAAGCATGATGGAACCTCCACCAAAGTTTACTGTGGGTAGCAAGTGCTTTTCTTGGAATGCCGTGTTTTTTTGCCTCCATGCATAACGCCTTTTTGTATGACCAAACAACTCAATCTTTGTTTCATCAGTCCACAGGACCTTCTTCCAAAATGTAACTGGCTTGTCCAAATGTGCTTTTGCATACCTCAGGCGACTCTGTTTGTGGCGTGCTTGCAGAAACGGCTTCTTTCGCATCACTCTCCCATACAGCGTCTCCTTGTGCAAAGTGCGCTGTATTATTGACCGATGCATAGTGACACCATCTGAAACAAGATGATGCTGTAGGTCTTTGGAGGTGGTCTGTGGATTGTCCTTGACTGTTCTCACCATTCTTCTTCTCTGCCTTTCTGATATTTTTCTTGACCTGCCACTTCTGGGCTTAACAAGAACTGTACCTGTGTTCTTCCATTTCCTTACTATGTTCCTCACAGTGGAAACTGACAGTTTAAATCTCTGAGACAACTTTTTGTATCCTTCCCCTGAACAACTATGTTGAATAATCTTTGTTTTCAGATCATTTGAGAGTTGTTTTGAGGAGCCCATGATGCTACTCTTCATAGGAGATTCAAATAGGAGAACAACTTGCAAGTGGCCACCTTAAATACCTTTTCTCATGATTGGATACACCTGCCTATGAAGTTCAAAGCTCAATGAGGTTACAAAACCAATTTAGTGCTTTAGTAAGTCAGTAAAAAGTAGTTAGGAGTGTTCAAATCAAGAAATTGATAAAGGTGCCCATACTTTTGCACCTGTCAAATTATGTTTAAATGCGGGTTGCACATTTTCTGTTAGTACAATAAACCTCATTTCAATCCAGAAATATTACTGAGTCCATCATTTATTAGATATATGAAACTGAAATAGCTGTTGCAAAAACCCAAATTGTTCTAAAGAAAAAAGGTTAACATTAATAGGGGTGCCCAAACTTTTTCATATGATTGTATACATCCATCCTATCTAGCTATACAAAATTTCATATGCTACATTATGAAAGTGAACACAGACTACAATCGTTTATTTTTTATTTTTTTTACTGTGAGCGGCGCGGTGGGGGGCTATGTACCAGGATGAGTGGGCTATATAGCATGATGGGGGCTATATACCAGGATAGGTGACTATATACCAGGATGGGGGGGCTATATAACACAATGGAGGGCTATATACCAGGATGGAGTGCTATATACCAGGATGGAGTGCTATATACCAGGATGGGAGCATATATATACCATGATGGGGCCATATATACCAAGATGGGCAATGATGGGGACATATATACCAGGATGGGCAATGATGGGGACATATATACCAGGGTGGGGCCATATATACCAGGCTATATCCATGATCCGGGTCTTACACCAGGATGGCGCCATGATGGGGACATATATACCAGGGTGGGCCAAATATATACCAGGCTATATTCATGATCGGAATTATACACAACGATGGCGACATATACCAGGATGGGACCATATATACCAGGATATAGCCATGATGGGGTCATACACCAGGATGGGGCCATGATGTGGACATATTTACCAGGATGGGGGACATATTTGCCAAGAAGTGGCCCAAGATGGGGGGCCCAGGCTCAAACATTGCACCGGGGCCCATAAGACTGCAGTTACACCACTGGCTCTATGGCGGAATGTCCGGAGCAGCGCACACTGCACGGAGACACTTCCTGCTCTAACCCCACCCATCACCAGTATAGCCCCGCCCATCTCCTAAAGACTCCGCTCATGCCTTGCAATCTCCATGACAACCAATGTGGTGTTCAACAGGGGCAAGCTCCGCCCTTGCAACCAGAATTTCAATCAGTGCGGACGTCTCCATATTCCTGAGGACGGTAAAGCGGCTGAGGGGCGGAGCTAGAGGCGATCTGAGCGAGGTCAGCGGGTGACAGGAGGCAGAGTGCGTGCAGCCAGGAGACTGCGCTGCGTGTGGCGCCCCAGCGGAGGCCGGTGGTGGAGGACGAGCCCCGGCCGCTGTATACAGTGTAGATGAGGGTATATATATATATATATATATATATATACACATACAGGGGGCAGTGCGGTCCTAGAGGGGATATATTATATCATATATATTTTTGACCCTTAAGAGAAACTTGTAGAATTTATAGCATAATATAAAGAAATTACCAATCACTTATTAGGCCAAGACCCTGCTACCATGGTAACACAGCGGCATCTCCGAGGAGGGGGGCCCGAACAGTGTGGACCATAAAAAACACCCCCAATGCCAGGAGCCCATTATTCTGTATGGAGGATTATGTGGGGCCCATTATTCTGTATAAATGACTATGTGGGACTCATTATTCTTTATGGATGATTATGCGTTACTCATTATTCGGTATGTAGGACCCTGTGGGACCCATTATTTTGTATGGAGGACCTTCTGGGGCCCATTATTCTTTAAGGGAGATTATGTGGGGCCCATTATTCTGTGTGGAGGACTGTGTGTGGCCCACCTATATGTTGCTATGAGAGATTGACTGCAGTATTTACATGGTTAATCAGCAGTGATCAGAGCTTGTGTCACAGGCGGAGGGGATGTGCTCGCCACGCTCGGGTCCGGGGCTTCTGTTGCTGCTGCTCGGTGGCTTGAGTGGTAGACTGGACCTGGGGACTCGAGCAGCGCTCCTCACCCGTGAGTGAAAAGGGGTGGTATGTTTAGGGAGATTGTTCGTGACGCCACCCACGGGACGTGGTGATGATGGCACCACTGCTGCTGGTAACGGGGATCCCGGGAGAGATGGTAGGGTGCAGCTGAGATGTTGTCCCCTCCGTGGGTAGGGGGTTGGTGATCCCGGTGCCCGGTGGTGTAATGGGGAGGCTGGATGGCTGGGGTGTAGGGTTGCAGGGTGCAGGGGCAGCGCGGTGCCGGATGGCTCTGGTGTACTCACTCAGATAGTCAATAACAGAATCTCTGGTAAACCAAACGGCTGGATGGACGGGTCCCGCAGCCGGCTGCAGTGTTGTTGTTGTGCTCTCCCCGGACGGCTAATGGTGGCTGTCTTTCCCTGCACCTGTTAGAAAGTTCTTGACTCCTGTGGTTGCCCACCGGTAGTCCGCTCCCCGGCGTATAGGTGCCGTAGGAGCCCGTTTTTCCCGCAGGCGCTGGCCCTTGGATCTCTAGCCTGTGGCGGTGGCTGTATATCCTCTCTGGGTGGACGGTTGCCTTCAATCGGGACTTGGTTGTTAGGGAACCCCAGGGGTTCCTGTCACATTCGGATTTGACTATTGACGGCGGCTCCAAGCCTGGTCGGGGTTCGATAGCCCTGCCTGTGTGCTTAGCTTCACTCCGTTCCCCGGTCCGGTACCGGCGGGCTGTCGCCCGACCCCGGTCCTTACGGCTCTGCGGAGTTCCATCAACTCCTGCAGACGGCCACCACCGTCTGCCAACCTTGCTGTCAGTGCCTGGGCTCCAACCCAGACACTTCAAGTGTTTTCTCCTCACACTTTCACCTCCAAAACTAAACTGACACTTTTCCCGCCTCCAGGCCTGTGAACTCCTCGGTGGGTGGGGCCAACCACCTGGCTCCGCCCCACCTGGTGTGGACATCAGACCCTGGAGGGAGGCAACAAGGGTTTTTGATTGGCTGTTGTAACTGCCTAGGGTGGGGGGTGGGGGTGTGTTGGTATGTGCATAACTGGCAGTCACCGCCCTGTATGGAATGACCGCCCCTCCTGAGCCCTCTCCCCCACACATTGCCCACATCTGCCACACAACTATGCTGCATTTCAGGAAAAGGTTAAAAAAAAGATCATTTGATTTTCTGTCGCTTTATTCTAAGAGTCTTAGACCATTTTTTATTTATCCTTTGACAAAGTGATATGAGATCTCGGCTTTTCCAGGAAGAAATGTAGATTTTATTGATACTATTTTGGGTACAGACAACATTTTTATGATTTTTTTATTCCATTTTTCTTCTGCATGAGATTTACTAAATGCAGCAATTCTTCAGTTATTTTTTTATTTCTTTTCACCATTTAATGGCAAAACCAATGGAATTGTACGTTTTTTTCTTTCCAGCGTTTATCATGCAGTGTAGTTAACACCTTCCGTTATGTAGGAGGCAACATTAACAAAATTAGAAGTATGGCTTTAATTATTATAAAAAAAATAGAAAAAATATCCAGCGGATCCCAGGCAAGGACAAAATAAAATTCACCTTTATTGCTCACATTAAAAGTACATTACAGATGGCATCCAGCAGAGAACAGGTTAAATCACCTAACGCGTTTCGACAGGAGAAAATGCTGTTAAGTCTTATTCATGGATTCATTATTATTATTATTATTATTATTATTTTTGATGCTGTTAATGTGCCAGATAAATCAGGTGATAGTTGTATATTCTGGGTTGCTGCTCTCAGTCATGTTTAGTTTAGTTTAGTTTAGTTTTTTTTGGTTTGTTTATTTTTTTTCTTTAAATTAAAACAAGTTTTAATAGAAGAAAAAAATGTTTTTTGTGTTTTTATTTTTTATACATTCAAACATTTGTAGAAACAACCAATGGAAAACGGGGTGGAGGTAAGAGGGGTGAACAAGTGGAGCAACTGAGAAGGACCCCCTGACAGTCCCTAACACATAAGGGGCCATTTTTCTTTTGTGTCTCTTCTGTCAGTGGCGGATTTTCATCCTCCCGCCGGCGTCATAGATCCGGCACCAGGCGGTGATCAAGGACGGATTCCTGCAGCAGCGCTGCTATAGTCATTTGTATCAGTGGCCCATGAATATATATGTATAACGGGGGCACAATGCTGGTAACTCATGTATATTCTCAATGGAGTGGAAGGTGCACTGTGGTGAATTATATATTCATGGGCACAGTGTGGCGTATATTTGCATACAGTGAGCGGCATGTTTTATTCAAGTCGCTTATATATGTAACATTTGTGTTTTTTCAGGAGAGCGGTGATCTGCTGAAAGGCGCAGAGCCGAAGACACCAGGACGGCAAACTCTGGAAAGACAAGGCATGGCTGGAAGTCATCATGAAGGACTGGACTAGGTAATGAAGAGAAGAAAGATGGCTGCTCCAGTGAGAGGAAAAAAGTACTGTCCCCGGTAAGTCACTGGATATATATATTTACTAGAAGGTGGCCCGATTCTACGCATCGGGTATTCTAGAATTTACGTATTGTGTAGTTAATGTATGACTTTTGTTATATATATAGATGTTGTTGTGTGTAGTTACCAAGTGTTTGTGTAGGGCGCTATACATGTTCTGGGTGTTGTCTGGGTGTGGCGGGGGGTGAGAGCGGTGTTGTTTGTGTGTTGCGTTGTGTGTGTAGCGTTGTTTGTGGAGCGCTGTGTGTCTGTAGTGTTGTGTGTGTGTGTTGCGCGGTTTGTGTGGGTGTGTGTGTGTTTTGGGGGAGGTATATTTTGTGCAATGTGTGTGTGTTGCGTGGTATGTGCGTATATTTGTGTGTGCCGCGGTGTTTGTGTGTTGGGTGTTGTGTGTGTGCGGCGTTGTCTGTGTGTGTGGGTGTCTGTGTAGGGCAGTGTTTGTGGTTCCCAGTGTGTGTGTGGTGTGTTGTGCAGTGCGCGTGTGTGTGTGTGTGTGTTTTGAGGGGAGGTGTGCACCCCCCATCGTGCTTCATCCCCCATGCTGCGCACCCCCCATCGTGCTCCATCCCCCATGCTGTGCACCCCCCATCGTGCTCCATCCCCCATGCTGCGCACTCCCCATCGTGCTCCATCCCCTATGCTGCGCACTCCCCATCGTGCTCCATCCCCCATGCTGCGCACTCCCCATCGTGCTCCATCCCCCATGCTGCGCAGTCCCCATCGTGCTCCATCCCCCATGCTGTGCACTCCCCATCGTGCTCCATCCCCCATGCTGCGCACTCCCCATCGTGCTCCATCCCCCATGCTGCACACTCCCCATCGTGCTCCATCCCCCATGCTGCGCACTCCCCATCGTGCTCCATCCCCCATGCTGCGCAGTCCCTATCGTGCTCCATCCCCCATGCTGTGCACCCCCCATCGTGCTCCACAGTCACACATCAGACAGTATACACTGTGCTGTTTCTATTTGTCTTAGTTAAAACTGTTATTTAATGTTTTTTTATGCTTGTCTCTGCTGCCATCTACTGGTCAGACCTTTCGGCTCCTCTGTTTCTTTTGCCCAGCCCATGGGAGTGTCTGATGACCCTCTTGCATCACTTCCTGGCTTGTTCATTCCAGCCAGAGTTTTGTGAGAGCAACATCCCTTATTGGAGCTACTAGGAGCAAAGTCTTCTGACCACGTAGTAGCTTCAGAGGCAAGCATCGCTGGAGAATTACAATGCCAAGTACTTGGATTACTGCACTCTGCATGTCCTAACCTTTGGAGAAAATAAACCACCATTGTTTCATCTCAGCATGTGCATGTTTCACTCTGGAGTGCTCTGGTCCTGTCTGCCTCACCTATAGGAAAAACGAAGGCAAGACTCTCACAACCTCTCACAACTACGCACCTTCCATCGCCTTTAAGTGGGGACAGAACAGTCAGAAGACTGCTTAAGAGCTCAATACCCCGGCTACAGATCCCTAAGAGCCCTGTAACTTCCCATGTAATCTGCCTAGCAACAAGCCTTGTGCACTAGTCTGCATGCACAGTGCATGCCTGGACAAGCCTAAGGGGAATCTCTCCCATCTGCCACGTCCTGTGTCACCTCTGCTTGCATTGTAAAGGGACAGTTTATGCAACTGCTGTTTCTGTCTTGCTATACTCCTTCTATAGACTTGTAGTACATTATACCTCATTACTGCACATTGCTGGACTGCGAACCCCAAGTTTTGCTAAAGACACCTTGGGAATCTCATCAGGGAGTCCTTGCAGAGCTGCACAACGATTTTTGGACCCCTATTCAAAAGTCAAGTTTCTTAAAGAGACAGTACACCTTAAATCAAAATGGCCGAAAAAGACCTTGGACAGCCCCCCACTGCTGAAACAGAGCAAATACAACCTGATCCATTATGAAGCCCAGGAGGCAGAGCCCACACTTTCAGCAGACCAAGTTGTCCGACCGAAGCGCTCTTCCAAACCCACGATAAAAGTCACTGAAAACTATCACACTATGAAAGATGAGCTATGTGAACACCTGGAAGAACAGTGGGAACGAGTCACCTATTACATGTCAAGACTTGAATCCTCATCAGGTGATGCCGCATGCTTACAAGCCGCTCTGGAACGGCTGAACACAGCTCATGAAAGATACAAGAGACTGTGAACAAGGTACATTACCTTTCTAAAAGACTCTAAAATTGATGAAGCTCTTTCAGACCTGAGCAAGGCAGAAGAGGTAGACAAGGAAAGAGATGCCAAGGTGCAAGATGACATAGACAAGGCCGAACACCGTATCTCTCACCAGCAAGAAACCAGATCACACTGATCAACCTCATCTAGACGTTCCTCTCGGTCATCCGGGTCATCATCCTCAAGAAGCTCAGCCCTGAGCGACAGGATACTAGAGGCCCGCATAAGAGCAGAGGAATCCAAGGTGAGACGTTCCTTCACAGAAAGAGAAGTAGAGGAAGAAGCCAAAAGGGCAGAAGCAGAAGCCCTTGCAAAAGCAGAAGCTGCTAAAGCAGAAGCCACAAGGGCAGAAGCGGAGGCTCGGATAAAGATTCTTCGGTCACAGATGGAAGAGGAAGTTGCGCTAGCTAAAGTGAGACTACTTGAGCAAGCATTGATCCAAGGTCCTGATCCAGCTGACTCGCCACCACTGGAAGCAGACAATCCAGTTGATCGCACAAGAGACTATGTACTGAATCAGTTACCTGTAGCAACCCCAGTTTGCAGTACCGTCCAAGCCGACAACACCGAAACCTCCAACTTACCTCTACCAGTGCCAGTGCCACCTAAAGCACCCGAGCAAATTAATAACAGTCACCAAGAGGTGCCCTCTCAAACACAGTCACCACGGCAACATGGCAACGAAGTGTTTCCTGACCCACTTCCACAGCTCAAGCAGCGGTCATCAGAATCTACAGAGGCTAAACCACAGCTCAACCCTGCAGCAACGTCATTTTACCCGGGAACATCTCATCCATTCACGCCAGGCAGCCCATACACCCCAGGGGCATCACGAGTCGTCGAGGCAACAAGTGGTGAGAAATCAGATATGTCTGAGTTTGCCAGGTTCATGGTGAGCAGAGAGCTAATCAACACTAGTCTCACGAAATTTGATGATCGTGCAGAGAGCTACAGGGCCTGGAAAGCAACTTTCAAGGCAGCCATCGCCAATCTCAACTTCACTGCAGAACAGGAGATCAACCTCCTGATCAAGTCGTTGGGCCCAGGCTCTACAAACCGTATCAAGAGCCTCAGAACCGTCTTTGTGGGACAAGCAGAAGCAGGTCTCGCTGCTGCATGGCAGAGACTGGAACGTACCTTTGGCAGCGCAGATGAAATAGAGAAAGCCCTATTCAAGAGACTGCAGGACATCCCAAAGATCAACCTTAAAGAAGTCCACAAGCTTCAAGACTTAAGTGATCTGCTCATGGAGCTGGAGCTCGCCAAAAGAGATCCTCGTCTGTCTGGGCTGTGCTACCTGGATACAGCCCATGGAGTGAACCCAATCGTGGTGAAGCTGCCATACAGTCTGCAGGAGAAATGGGCAACGTCAGTCTCAAGGTACAAAAGAATGCATGACGTCACCTTTCCCCCATTTATTCAGTTCTGCAAGTTCATCGACGAGCAGGCCCAGATGAGGAACAACCCCAGCCTCGACTTCCTAGAGTTCAACACTTCGGCAGCCGCAACATCATCATCAAGGTATGAAGGTGCCATACACACACGCAGAGACATTAAGGACACTGTGAGTGTCAGGAAGACTGAGCTACCATCACCTGCAGCACGCACAGATAAACAGAACACCATCTCATCACGAGATAAGTCTTTCAATCAAGAATGTCCCATCCATAAAAAACCGCATTCACTGAACAAGTGCAGAGGGTTTAGATCCAAAACCCTACAGGAGCGCAAGAAAGTCCTCACAGAGCTTGGGATTTGTTTCAAATGCTGCGCATCACTTGAGCACATGGCCAAGGACTGTAAATCCATCGTCAAGTGTGAGGAGTGTCATAGTGAAAAACACGTTTCAGCCATGCACCCAACCCAGCTAGCTAGAGACACACCAGCTGCAGTCACCACCACTCCCACTCCAAGTCATGGCGGGGAGCCCAAGAATCAGACTGACACCACCACAGCCGTCCCCTGCTCATGCTCAGAGGTATGTGGAGAGGGCCAAACACAGAAATGTTGTGCCCGAATATGCCTCATCAAGGTTTATCCCGAGGGACATCCAGAAAAGGCAATGAAGGTGTATGCCATCATAGACGACCAAAGCAACCGGTCCCTAGCAGGAACCAAATTCTTTGAAGCCTTCGGAATTAATGGACCATCAGAACCCTACACCTTGAACACCTGCTTGGGTCGCATAGAGACTAGCGGCAGGAGAGCCCAGGGATTCATTGCTTCTCCTATCAATGGGAAGACTGAAATACCTCTACCAACGCTCGTTGAATGTGACCAAATACCCAGCCACAGGAATGAAATTTCTACCCCAGAAGCTGCATTTCATCAACCACACCTAAGACACCTCGCTAGTGTTATCCCACCTTTGGACAATAATGCAGAGATTCTACTCCTGCTCGGCAGAGACAATCTAAGGGTACACAAGGTGCGACAGCAGTGTAATGGGCCTGACTATGCACCATACGCCCAGAGACTGGACTTGGGATGGGTAGTCATAGGAAATGTGTGCGTTGATCGATCAGAAATTGATTCCTTCAAGACTTATGTGCATGGAGATGGGCGCACAACCTGCTTAAAGCCATGTCCTCATCACTATGGAGTGAAAGAGAAGTCTCCAGACACAATACAGCTACCTGACATCGCTTCTTCTCTGCATATCGACAACTTGGGAAGATCAGTCTTTCACACAACCAAGGACGACGATAAAGTAGCCTTGTCAGTAGAGGACAGAGAATTCATCGGAATAATGGACTGTGAGTTTTCTAAAGACAAAACCAACCATTGGGTCTCTCCATTACCCTTCCGATCTACCAGGGTAAGACTCCCAAACAACCGAGCTCAAGCTCAGACCAGATTTAACTCTCTTCAGCGTTCTATGAACAGCAAGCCTGCAATGAGAGAACACAGCGTCGCCTTTATGGACATGAAAGTCTGCAACAACCTAGCAGAACATGTACCAGCTGAACTGAATCCAGCAGATCACGCAACTAGACCTACATCTATAAGTTCTGTTGCTAACTCTTCTTGGCTTACAGGTCCAGAGTTCCTGCTGAGACAGTCAGAAGAAGGTGTCCAGGAAGCCTTCAGCATCCTAGTTCCAGACAACGATCCAGATGTTCGAGCTGAAGTCAATACCCTGGCCACCAGTGCAGAAAAAACTTCCAACCTCGGTTGCCAACATTTTGAATGTTTCTCCAGCTGGATGAGGCTCGTCAGGACTGTCGCTAGGTTAGTGCATATCGCCAGATGCTGTCGTACTGACCTTAAAAACAAAGACTGTCATCGCTGGCATGTCTGCCACAAAGCCCTTTCTGCTGAGGACATCTCCCATAGCGAGTCCCTCATAATACGCCACCTCCAACAGAGTGAATTTGCCATAGAATGGAAGTGTTTATACAACAAACAGCAGATTTCATTAAGAAGTCCTGTCGCCAATTTAAACCCAGTCATCGACAGTTTCGGCTTACTGAGAGTTGGTGGTCGTTTAAATCAGGCTCATCTTGGAGTTGCAGAACAAAATCCTCTCATCATTCCCAACAAACACCATGTTACAGTCTTGCTGATCGGACACCACCATGAAAAGACTGAACACCAAGGCAGGCAAATTACAGAAGGTGCTTTACGGTCTGCAGGCCTCTGGATTATTGGAATGAAGAGACGTGTAGCACAAATACTACACGATTGTGTGCACTGTCGTAAAGCGAGAGGAAAACAACTGTACCAGCAAATGGCTGACTTGCCTACAGACAGACTTTCTACAGAGCCACCTTTCACCTACATGGGCCTAGACGTTTTCGGACCATGGATGGTGTCCACACGCAGAACTCGCGGAGGCCAAGCAAACAGCAAGCAGTGGGCTGTGTTATTCACCTGCATGAGTGTTCGAGCTGTTCACATTGAGGTGTTAGAGTCCATGGATACCTCCAGCCTAATCAACGCCTTGAGAAGGTTCCTTGCCATCAGAGGACCAGTGAAACAGCTGAGGTCTGACCGTGGAAGCAACTTCGTCGGTGCATGTAGAGAACTGAACATCAACACCAAACCCATCCAAGATCAGCTGGCAGAGAAAGGTTGCACCTGGATCTCCAATCCCCCTCACAGTTCTCACATGGGAGGCTCCTGGGAGAGGATGATCGGGATTTCACGCAACATCTTGAACTCCATGCTAATGGACGTCAATTCCTCAAGACTCACACATGAGACTCTAGTCACTCTTTTAGCTGAAGTCTCAGCCATTATCAATTTAAGAACCCTTGTGCCGGTGACCATGGATCCAGAAACACCAACCATATTGACTCCTACTATTCTTATTACCCAAAAAACTGACAACGCGGTAATGCCCAGCGGAGAGTTCACCCACGCGAACACTTATCAAAAACACTGGAAACGGGTTCAATACTTGGCTGACTACTTCTGGAACCGATGGAGGAAGGAATACCTCACCATTCTTCAAGGAAGAAAGAAGTGGCGACATCCCAAGCCGAACCTCAAGGAAGGAGACCTAGTCCTCATGAAAGATCAGACCACAGAAAGGACTGACTGGCCTATGGGACTAATTACTAGGATACTGCCTAGTCAGGACGGCAATGTTCGGAAGGTGGAGCTAAAGGTCATCAGGAAAGGTGAGACGAAGACCTTTGCAAGGCCAATCCACGAACTTGTTCTGCTTTTGCCCATAGAGAGCGTCCCTACAGGATGAACGCTACCGGACCTGAAATTTGAGCCATCGTTCTTGCTTTGGACTCAATTGAGCTTGTTTTTGCATTTAACATGCCTTTCCTTTCAGGTTGTATTATGGACTCAATAGTGAAATCCCCAAAGTGAATTTCAGACGGGGAGTGTGCTGTTTCTATTTGTCTTAGTTAAAAATGTTATTTAATGTTTTTCATGCTTGTCTCTGCTGCCATCTACTGGTCAGACCTTTCGGCTCCTCTGTTTCTTTTGCCCAGCCCATGGGAGTGTCTGATGACCCTCTTGCATCACTTCCTGGCTTGTTCATTCCAGCCAGAGTTTTGTGAGAGCAACATCCCATATTGGAGCTACTAGGAGCAAAGTCTTCTGACCACGTAGTAGCTTCAGAGGCAAGCATCGCTGGAGAAGTTCAATGCCAAGTACTTGGATTACTGCACTCTGCATGTCCTAACCTTTGGAGAAAATAAACCACCATTGTTTCATCTCAGCATGTGCATGTTTCACTCTGGAGTGCTCTGGTCCTGTCTGGTCCTATAGTAAAAATGAAGGTAAGACTCTCACAACCTCTCACAACTACGCACCTTCCATTGCCTTTAAGTGGGGACAGAACATACACGCACACATCTGATCGCATACACTCACACCTACTTCTGCTTGTGCCCTCCGGTGTGCGGTCCCAGCAGCTGTGCTGCACACAGTGCTCCTCTCCCTTCTGCCGACAGACCTGAGCGCATACACGCACACACCCGATCGCATACACGCACACACCCGATCGCATACACGCACACACCCGATCGCATACACGCACACACACATTGACGATATCGCACATACGTGCTCACACTCACAACATCCGGAGATACCACATGCTTCCGGCCATGTGATCCTCCGGCAAGTCCTGGAAGGTCACTGCAGCACAGTATCGCCGCCGAGAAGCAAGCGATATCGCCGGATGCTGTGGGTGTGTGGATGCGATCTGATGTGTGTGTGAGGTGTGTGTGAGAGTGAGTGTGATCTGATTGTGTGTGTGTGTGTGTCTGTTCTTATGTGTGTGCGTGTGTGTGTGTTCCGCCGCTGCAGGACCTTAATGCGCTCACCTGGGAGCCAGTGTACGTTGGTAACCATGCTACACAATATTACTCGATGTGTACCATGGTTACCATCGTACCCCGCTCGCACGGGAGCTTACACCAGCGTACGCCGGCAACCCCAGCAATGCGAGGGTATGTGTCAGCTGGGTTGGCGGCGTACGCTGATGTGGGCTCCCGGGGGTACAGCACTCACCTGGGAGTCGGGGCTCCTGTCGGTTCGGGGAATGCGTGCGGGGGGCGGGGCCAGAGCGAGCGTGCAATGCGTGAGGGGGGCGGGGCGTGGCCGAGTTGCCAATGCGTGCAGGGGGCCGGGGCGAGAGGCCAATCCGTGTGGGGGGCGGAGCCTGCGCGAGCGGCCAATTCGTGCGGGGGGCGGAGCCGAGGCGAGCGGCCAATCCGTGCGGGGGGCGGAGCCGAGGCGAGGCGAGCGGCCAATGAGACGCTTGTCGCGGTAAGGACACAATTTTGGAGCAAGACAGACAGACAGACAGACAGACAGAATAAGGCAATTATATATATAGATTTGGCCTCTGACTACCTCTGATCAGTCCTGTGGTGCCTGTACGGTAAATCAGAAGCAATCACCGGTGTCTGTGGAGTGTGAGACCTTTCTCCTCTGCGCTTACTTGTGGATCCCCGTTACTTGAAGCACTTTGGGGACCCCGGTGTTCTTGTAAAGCGTCCCGTCCTGTATGCAGGTGGCACGGATCCTCGCCGTGGGGCCTGACAACAATCCTTTCCCCGGATCCTATGTGTCACTGTGCCCTGGGAAAATGGGTGGTGAGTAGAGCTGATCGAATGCCCGAAAAACCGGGGCCGGCGGATCACTGACAGACTTAAAAATAAGTCTGATCCGCTCCGGAATCCAGTGCCTATATAAGTCAACGGGGACCGGAATCCAAAGATTAAAAACGTTTGTGGAGGGGATGGGGGGTAGGAGCGCGCGTGGTATACTCACTGACATGGCGGCACACTTCTTCCGGGTCACGTTTTTCTCTTCCGGAGCCGACAATTCAATATTCATTGTTTTGCCCGCCCACCGGCGCGTGTCATTGGTTGCAGTTAGACACGCCCCCACCCTGAGTGGCAGCGTGGCAGCTGACTGCAACCAATCACAGGAGGCAGGAAGGCCGGTGGGCGGGGAAAGCAGTGTATCCGTCGCAAGTGTGACTCCAGCTTTTTTTTTTAATTTTTTTTTTATTTAAATAAATAATTAAAAAACCCGACGTGTGGTCCCCCCTAATTTTCATCCCCAGCCATGGTAATGCCGGCTGGGGGCTGGTATTTCAGCCCGCAGCCGCTCGGTATTGCCGCATCTATTAGATGTGGCAATCCCGGTACATTACCAGCTCTTCCCGGAGGCGTGATGCGGTGCCAGTCGGGGTAATAGGTTTGTGATCGCACGGGCGTCTGTGAGATACCCGCATCACAAACCTGTAAATGAATGTAAATAAACACACAGAGAAAAATCCTTTATTTAGAATAAAGTACAAACGCCCCCTCGTTCACCACTTTATTACCCAACACCCTGCAGCTCCGGCGTAATCCACATGTCTCACGGAGACACATCCGGCTGTGCTACATGTCACAGCTAGCAGCCGTAAATCACGGCTGCCAGCTCTGAGTGTAGACACTGACTGAGCAGAGGCTATGACAGGCTGGGCTGTGAAATTCTCTCCTCCGCAGCTCCAGCCCATCCCCTCCTCAGTGCCGGCCCACCCCCCGCAGTAGCAGGGGCACTCGCATGACACTCGGCTCTGCTGTACTGCCAGCGTGAGCCGTGTGTCACGCGATGGGATCGCAGCGGTGCACGCGGAGACAGACAGCGGAGGAGATGGGGAGAAAGTGCTACCCCTATCTTCTCCACTCCTGTGATGCGATTGCAAGATCGCATTACAGTCGCATGACCCTCGGCTGACACCCGCAGCAGAGGGTCATTTGCATATCGCTTCCGATGCTATCGCATCGGAAGCGGTACGCAAGTGTAGAAGAGCCCTCAGAAGTGTGTGCGGGTGATGATATGTCAGACTCGTGCAGGTCTGACATGACATCACACGGCACAGTCTGCCACGGTCTGAACATGAGCATGTGTCGCGGGTGGAGGGGACGCGCTCGCCACTCTCGGGTCCGGGGCTTCTGCTGCTGCTGCTCGGTGGCTCGAGCGGTGGACCGGACCCGGGGACTCCAGCAGCGCTCCTCACCCGTGAGTAAAAAGAGGTGGTATGTTTAAGGAGATTGTTCGTGACGCCACCCACGGGACGTGGTGATCATGGCACCACCGCTGCTGGTAACGGGGATCCCGGGAGAGATGGTAGGGTGCACCTAGGATGTTGTCCCCTTCGTGGGTAGGGGGTTGGTGATCCCGGGGCCCGGTGGTGTAACGGTGAGGCCAGGAGGCTGGGGTGCAGGGACTGCGCGGCGCGGTGCCGGACGGCACTGGTGTACTCACTCAGACAATCACTGACAGAGTCGTTGGTAAACCAAAAACGGACGGATGGACGGGTCCCGCAGCCGGATGCAGTGTTGTTGTTGTGCTCTCCCCGGACGGCTGATGGTGGCTGTCTTTCCCTGCACCTTGGAAAATGTTCTTGACTCCTATGGTTGCCCACCGGTAGTCCGCTCCCCGGCGGATAGATGCCGTATGAGCCCGTTTTGCCCGCAGGTGCTGGCCCTTGGATCTCTAGCCTGTGGACGTGGCTGTATATCCTCTCTGGGTGGACTGTTGCCTTCAATCGGGACTTGGTTGTTGGGAAACCCCTGGGGTTCCTGTCACATTCGGATTTGACTATTGACAGCGGCTCCAAGCCTGGTCGGGGTCCGATGGCCCTGCCTGTGTGCTTAGCTTCACTCCGTTCCCCGGTCCGGTACCGGCGGGCCGACGCCCGACCCCGGTCCTTACGGTTCTGCGGAGTTCCACCAACTCCTGCAGACGGCCACCACTGTCTGCCAACCTTGCTGTCAGTGCCTGGGCTCCGACCCAGACACTTGCAGTGTTTTCTCCTCACACTCTCCACTCCTGAACTGAACTCTCAACTGCCACTGCTTTTCCCGCCTCCAGGCCTGTGAACTCCTCGGTGGGTGGGGCCAACCGCCTGGCTCCACTCCACCTGGTGTGGACATCAGACCCTGAAGGGAGGCAACAAGGATTTTTGGTTGGCTGGTGTAACTGCCTAGGGTGGGGGGTGTGTATGTTGGTATGTATGTGACTACCTGGCTAGTCCAGGGCGTCACACATGCATGTACCTAGAAATACATGCACGCTCCTGTCAGAAGTGTGTGCGGGTGATGCAATGTCAGACTCGTGCGGGTCTGACATGACATCACATGGCACAGCCTGCCACTGTCTGAATATAAGCGTGCATGTACCTAGAAACATATGCGCGCTCCTGTCAGATGTGTCGGCTGTGCTGCGATGTCAGACTTGTGGGAGTGCCTTGCAAGTGTGACTGCTGCCTAAAGCCTGCTTTACACGGGACGACCGATTGTGCGATTTCACAATCGATCGTACTCGCCCCCGTTGTTTTTGCGTCATGGGGAAATCGCTGCCCGTGGCGCACAAACTCGTTTAATCCCCGTCACACGTACTTACCTTCTGGACGACCTCGCTGTGGGCGACGAACGTCCACTTCTTGAAGTGAGAGTGACGTTCGGTGTCACAGCGACGTCACACAGCCACCAGCCAATAGAAGCGGAGGGGCGGAGATGAGCGGGACAAAAACATCCCGCCCACCTCCTTCCTTCCGCATAGCCGGCGGGTGCCCCGGGACGGAGGTAAGCTGCTGTTCATCGTTCCCGGGGTGTCACACGAAGCGGCGGGGCGCTACCCTGGGAACATTGAGCAACCGGCGCCATTTTAATTAAACGAGATTATGAAACCGAGCGATGAGTACACGACTCACGATTTGTGAGCGATACTACGTTGCTCGGAGGTGTCACACAGCCCGACGTCGCAAGCGATGCCGGATGTGCGTCACAAAAACCGTGACGATAGATCGTCTCATGTAAAGCACCCTTTAGATAAACCGCATGCGTTTTTTTTGTTTTTTTTTTAATTTGAATAAATAATTAGAAAACAAAATGACGTACGTTCCCCCCAATTTTCATCCCCAGCCATGATAACGCCGGCTGGGGACTGGTATATTCTCAGCCCGCAGCCACCCGGTATTGCTGCATCTATTAGATGTGACCATTCCGGGGCGATATTGGCTCATCTTGATTGCCCTGGTGCGCTGGCAATCAAGGTAATAGCAGGGGTTAATAACAGTGCACGGCTGCTACTAAACCCTAGGTTTGTGATCGTATGGGCGTCTGTGAGACACCCGCATCACAAACCTGTAAATTACAGTAAATAATCAAGACACAGAGAAATTCTTTATTTGGAATAAATTACACACGCAGCCTCCTCCTTCACCACTTTATTACCCCAACACCCTGCAGCTCCGGCATAATCCACACGAGATCCAGCGAAGACACATCCAGCTCTGCTACATGTCAGAGCGAGCAGCCATAGAGCACGGCTGCCCGCTCTGAGTGAAGCCTATTACTAAGCCGCGATAAGCGATGACTGCACGGCAGAGCTGTCATAGGCTGGGGGTGCGTCAGCCAGGAACCAATCACAGCTGAGAGGATGGCCGGTGGGCGGGGAAAGCACGTAAAGCTGTGTGACTGCGTGCACAGCACAGGAAGTGAAAGCGCGACCCGGAAGCAGTGTGCCGCCATGACACCGAGTCTCGGTAAGTTTGAAACGCTCATTTATTTATTGTTTTTTCATTTTTATTAATTGCCGATTCCGGATCGTGCAGCTGGAATCCCGCGTCCGGGTCCGGCCTGGAGATAGCGCTGAAACCGCGCTGATCCAGACGTTTACAGTCCGGGTCCGCTCAGCACTACTCTTTAGGTTTCTAAAACCACCAAGTGACCCATCCATTTTTCTGGTGTTTTCCACTCGGAAAATGCTCTGTACTTTACAATACAGATCAATGGGAAGGCTCGGCACATGCCCAGACATCTTTTGTTGTGTTTTACCATCGCTTTTTCTTAAGAAACTGAGCAGAATCTTACCAAAATCCCCTCATAATCTCAAAACAAAGTTCTGAAGATTTTTTAAGCTTTCCCATAGCCATTAAACTTGTTTTGGATTGTTAAATGTGTACAAGTTCAGAACCACCATCAGCACATGAATGCAGCACCAGAGCCACCGTCAGCACATGAATGCAGCGCCAGAGCCACCGTCAGCACATGAATGCAGCGCCAGAGCCACCGTCAGCACATGAATGTAGCGTCATAACCACCGTCAGCACATGTATGCAGCGTCAAAGTCACCGTCAGTACGTTAATATATCACTATGCTTAGCCCCATGTACAATTGTAACCCATGAACCTACAACTCTGTTTGTCCTTAACAATGGTAAGAAGATGCTGGGAGGAGTTGTTATCAGTAATTATCAGACTGCAAACCATACAGGAACCAAAGTACTGATAAGGCCCCTTTCACAAGTCAGTGAAAAACACTGACGTTCTTCACTGACGTTCTTCAGTGACGTGTAAAACACGCACATGTCCCTCCGTGTTCCGTGATTCACGGCACACGTGGGTTGTCCATGTGCAATCCGTGATTGCAAATGGACATTACTCACCTGCCTTCGCTACTGCTGTCCATGGTGCTGAACTCCTCGGCTCTGCAGTGTCCGCCCACCACTCTCTGCAGCTACTTCCGGGTCGGCTGTTCCTGCTTTCATAAATATTCATGAGCCGGGCAGGAGCTGCAGAGAGTGGAGGCTGCACAGCGAATCGCTGGAAAGGTGAGTTGAAAATGTCTATTATTTTATATGTTAGTGTTTTCTGGTACGTGTTTCACGGATCACACATGGATCACACCATAGTGTGGTCCGTGGGTCATCAGTGATGCCAGAAAAAAACGGACTTGTCTCCGTGCAGAATCACGGACACACGTGTACGCTGCACAGAGACATGTTCAGTGAAAAATCACTGATGTGTGAGTAGACCCATTGATTATAAAGTGTCTGCGTATGTAAGTGATTCTGGTACGTATAAAAAAAAGCACATACGTACCAGAATCACTGACGTGTGAAGGGGGCCTAAGACACAGGCAGTATCACAAATAAACATTTGCATCCAGGTACCTTATTGATTACATCTTCTCCAATCAGAGTCATTCTCGACCCTTTTGTCTCCACATAGTACAGACACGATGATAAGATTTCATGCCCACAGCTCATCTCTGAAGATCTCCCTCTTTCTTCTTCAGCAGCACGTCCGGACACAGTACCGTTAAAAATAAAAGTATCATTATACTGCTCCATAATTATAAATATCTTCCATACTACGCCCCTAAATAAATAATTGCTGTGCTTTCTTCACAAAATATCTACAACCACATACACACTTCCCTTATTCAAAATATCCCCCCACACTGCCCCTCTTTAAAATATCCCCACAGATTGCTACTCTCCATAATATTATTTCTACACTGCCTCTCTGCAAAATATCACACGAAACTCCCGCTCTCCATAATATACCCCCATGCTGCCCCACTCCTTAATATACCCTACGCTGCCTCTCTCCATAACATACCCCCACACTGCTCCTCTCTTCTTGACTTGTCCAGCCAGAGATCTGACCTATACCCAATTGAGCATCTCTGGGGAGACCTGAAAATGGCTGTCCACCAACGTTCACCATCCAACCTGATGGAACTGGAGAGGATCTGCGAGAAAGAATGGCAGAGGATCCCCAAATCCAGGGGTGAAAAACTTGTTGCATCATTCCCAAGAAGACTCATGGCTGTACTAGCTCAAAAGGGTGCTTTGACTCAATACTAAGCAAAGGGTCTGAATACTTATGACCATGTACCGGTCTCCTGGTTCTTGTAGTTCGCCGGTACAGGATGTGTATTGGGTAACCATTGCGACCGATGCCGGAGCTTCCCCTGCCTTTGAGTAGCGACTGACAGCGGAAGGTCCAGCATCGGTCGTGATGGTTACCCGATACACATCCTGTACCGGCGAACTACAAGAACCAGGAGGCCAGTGAGGGAATGGAAGGTAAGGTGAGCATAATACTGTATGTGTGTTTGCGTGTTTGTGCGTGTGTTTGTGCGTGTTTGTGCGGACTGCAAGAGTGGGTCAGAGCGCGGTGAAAGTACAGAACCGGAAGTGTGTGCGATGAGTATTTGCTCATACAGCAAAGCTTGCTCATAAACTGAATTACAAATTTACAGCAAGCTTTACTCATATAGCAAAATACTCTCGCACCAAGTTACTCATAAACCAAGGTTCCACTGTATTAGCAAAATTGTAGACCCACCGCTGGAGGCCATATAGTCCACACTGTCCTGCACCTCAACGCGTTTCACCTCAGCTTCATCAGGAGGTGCAGGGTCAGTGGACAAGGCACATTAAATAGTAGATTACTTCACCTGTACAGAGTGGCGCTAGCCCACCGCATCATCGTGCTCCATGCCTGGCATCCTGGAAGTCAGAGTCCACATGCGCATATACTCGAGTCAATAGGTTTTAGAGTCATTGGCTTATAATCGGGTCGGCTAATACTCGAGCATTTACATTAATATTGCAGACACCTGAGTGTAGCTGAGCAGAAAAGTATGAGGTATGAAGGCCCCAGCCCACCAGTCCTACACCTGTCATTCATCCACCTCAATATGTCTTATGTTAATAGTCTAGGAAGCTAATGGCTGTGCTACAACAGTGTGGCTCCACTGTAAAATGCTTCCATCTGTTTTGGCAGCTTTTGGACCCCCTAAAGGTGATGTCTTTGCCTTTGTTTTTGCCTCCCATTAAATTCAATGGCGTTGGAATATTTTTGTTGACCTGTTCGGCAAACATGAGCCGAATCGAACCTCGGAAGTTTCGTTCATCCATCTCTACTGAAGACAGAGGCGGACTGGCCCAGGTGGGAGTTGCCCCCCCCCCTCCCCATACCAGTCACTTAGGATCAGTTTAGGGCCACACATGCAGTAACAATTAAATTACTGGGGCCACGGCTTGTCTTATAGATGGGGATGCGGCTGCCGGTGATTTAATGACACAGATAGGAGATAGCGTTGCTGCACTCGGCACTGTTGTGTATTGTGCCTTTAATCAGTGTCTGACTCCTGACTTAGGTGTACACACCTCTTCTAACCCTCCAGAGCAGAGATCAGAAGACAGGCAGTAAGCGGCCATTACATAGCGCTAGTGTCTGGCTGTACTAGTAAAAGTGCACTTCACTCCACACATCAACACAGCACAGTTATAGAGCGCTGCTGACTTCTGTTCACCACTGCTCAGGATCTGTTCTAAAATTAGTGGGGGAGAGGAAGAGGACATAATGACTGCTGAGGGGAGGGGGAGAGCAGCTAATGATGACTGCTGAGGGGGAGAGCACCTAATGATGACTGCAGCTGGAGGGGGGAGCACTTAATGATGACTGCGAGGGAGGGGGAGAGCACTTAATGATGACTGCGGGGGAAGGGAAAGCACCTAAGGAATACTGCTGGGGGGAGAGCAGCTAATGATGACTGCTGGGGGGAAAGGAGCTAATGATGACTGCTGGGGGGATCACCTAATGATGACTACGGGGAAGGGGAGAGCACCTAATGATGATTGCTGTGGGGGAGGGGGAGAGGAGCTAAAGATGACTGCTGGGGGGAGGGTGAGAGCTACTAATGATAACTGCTGGGGGAAAGGGAGAGGAGACAATGACTGCTGGGGGAAAGGGAGAGGAGACAATGACTGCTGGGGGAGAGGGAGAGGAGACAATGACTGCTGGGGGAAGAGATAATTACTGCTGCGGGGGTGGGGGAGAAGAGATAAAATCCTGTACCCCGAGGGTCGGTGTCATTGTCCTGTACCCACAGTGTCAGTTTCATTATTCTGTAACCCCTGTATCAGCATCGTTATTCTGTACCCCCAGTGTCATCCTGTATCCCCAGTGTCATTATCCTGTATCCCCAGTGTCAGTGTCATTATCCTGTATCCCCAGTGTCAGCGTCATTATCCTGTACCCCGATTGTCAGCGTCATTATCCTGTACCCCGATTGTCAGCGTCCTTATCCTGTACTCTAGTATCAGTGTCATTATCAAATACCCCCAGTGTCAGTGTCATTATCCTGTACCCCGATTGTCAGCGTCATTATCCTGTATCCCCAGTGTCAGTGTCATTATCCTGTACCCAAGTGTCAGTGTCATTATCTTAGGCTATATGTTATTACACAGGACTAGTAAAGGGTTTATCCAACATGTAAAGCTAATTTGGAAACTATAGTGATGCTTTTAAAGGGAATCTGTCAGCACTGACTGATTGTTCATATTTTGTACAGACGCTCGGTGCATCATGGCGGGGCTAAACATTTAATTGCAGCTTCGTACCTGCTTGGTTTTCCTCTATGTCCTCCTTTTTTATGACAGCTCTGGCTTCACAGAGCAAGAGAAGGGTGGTAGATAGATGGGATAGAAGTAGATGGGAAGATTCATATAAATGTTTCGCCTCCATGGTGCGCAGAGCGCTTGTGGAAGATTTGATCAGTCATTCTTTGCTCACAATCCCTTTAAAACAATAAACAGAGAAACTCAGCCTCTCTAAACCTTGTTAATTAAGCACAGAGCACTTAAAGGGGTTATCCACTTTTTGGACATCCCTTTCTGATTTCCCATGTTTAACCCTGGTAAAATATAAAAGCTTATCCTCTCCCATGCATGCAGCGCTCCAGAGGTGTCGGCTCTCTTGTTCCCGGCGCTCACTTGAGGTGCTGACGTCACACGAGCTCCGCGCCCAATCTCCGCTGACTTCCCTCTCCCCAACTGCAAATAAATAAATGTAAGTGATTACTATGACCTGTTATTACAAGAATCATAGAATCAAGAACCAATATTGTGTAACTTCTGTGCCATCTAAATAATTGAGCTGTTGCAAACATGAAAACACTCCCAGCTTCCTTCTTTTCAGTTTAAAAACTATTTAGCAGTGATGACCTTATGTGACAGGCAGGGTCGGACTGGCGCACCAGGACACCGGAGAATCTTTCGGTGGGTCCCACCCCCAGTCCAGCACTGCAGTTCCTGCCTCCTGCACATACAGGGTCGGAAGTCGTAATGGCCTGGTGGGACAGCGGGGGATTCCCCAGTGGGCCTGCCCAAGGTTCTTGGTAGGCCCCTGTCAGGGGTGTAACTACCGCGGTTGAAGAGGTCCCCACTGCGACCGGGCCTGGGGGTATAGGGGGCCGGTGGGCCTCAGCCCCTGATCCAGATGGATGTGTGTCAAAGGCTGCACATCTAGCAGAAATACATCGCAGCACAGAGATCCATTGGGCCCCTGAATTGTGCTGTACCGGCTGCTAATTAAGGCCATGAATATTGCTCCCCACGGACACGATCCTGGGCACGGGGAGCAGAGAATATGCTGAGAGCTGACGCTGCTGTAAGTGGCCGTGCATCACACTGATGTCATGCGCTGCGCCGCTTACACTCTGGTCAATTCCCAGCGTCGCAGGAGGACACCGGGGGCACGCAGGGTGGGTGAGTACCATGGCCACCGGTCACACAGGGCCCCTTCTGACAGACAGCAGATGGGGCGCCACAGGGAGCAGCAGTTCACTGTCATTTGCTGCTACTGCTGTGCACAGGCTCCAGCACAGGACGCCCACCCCTCCTCTGTGTCCTGTCTGCTCCCGTCTTCACCACAGAGAGGGGGGAGGGGCGCCTGCACTGCTGTGGCCGGAGAAGCTGCTCTAAAGACCCTATGAGCTGCAGGAGGCCAAAAAGGAGGTGCTCATGTGTTATGTATAAGAAATGTGTGTCCTGTATAGTGTGCAATATGTAGCTCTGTCTGTCTGTGTATACTGTCTGTATATACTGTCTGTCTGTGTATAATGTCTGTCTGTGTATACTATCTGTGTATACTGTCTGTCTATATTATCTGTCTGAGTATAGTGTCTGTTTGTGTAAGGCTAGTCTCACACATTCGGCTTTTTGCCGGTTTGACGGATTCGACGCACGCCAGTGTCGCGGGCGGAGGAGGGGACGCAGCGCTCTCCCTACTGCTCGGGTCCAGCCGCCGCTGCTGCTGCGGCCTGCTGCTGCTCGGTGGCTCGAGCGATGGGCCGGATCCCAGGGACTCGAGCGGCGCTCCTCGCCCGTGAGTGAAAGGGGATTGGTTTTTGGTGTGAATTGTTGTTTATTGTCCGTGACGCCACCCACGGTTGTGGTGATTTTTAGTGACACCACCGCTGCTCTGTATGGGGATCCCGGGAGCGGTGACTGGGAGCAGCAGAGTTGTTGGTTCTCCCCTCCGTGGGTAGGGGGTGGTTGTCCCGGGGCCCAGTGATGAGGTGGAGGATGAGGGATGGCGGGGCCGGTGCAGGTCTTGGTGGGGTGCAGGGATGTGGGGGGGCAGCGCTGTGCCTCACGGCACTGTGGTACTCACTCAGCCTGAGACGGTGACACAGTTCTCGGTAAAAACACACGGCTGGAAAGACGGTTCCCACGGACGGCTGCTGTTGCTTTTCCCCGGTAGTTAGCGGTGACGGTCCCTTTTCCTGCACCTAAGTCTATGTTGGTAGCGATGGGTTCCCACCGGTTACCCGCTCCCCGACCTGGATATGGGCCGGAGGAGCCCCTCTTTGCCCGCAGGCGCTGGCCCTGAGAAACTGGTGCCCTGGCGGTGGCGGTGTCTCTCTCTCACGGTCGGACGGTTGTCTTCAATCGGGACTTAATTGTTTGGAGACCCAGGAGGTCCCCTTCACTGACGGATTTGGCAAATTCACGGCGACTCCCAGCCTTGCCGGGATCCGAAAGGCCCCTGCCAATGGTGCTGGCTTCTCCTTGTGTACCGGTCTGGTACCACCGGGCCACCACCCGTCCACGGTCCTTTCGGCCACTCCGATCAGCCTCCACTGCAGACGGTCACCGCCGTCTGCTAACCTTGCTGTCTTGGTCCGGGGCACACACCCGGGCCAACTTCAGGCTTTCCAAACTGTCACTTTCTCCTTCACTTCAACTCCTCTCACTTGCTCCTCTACCACTTCACTCTCACTTCTCACTTCAACTCCCTTCAGCTCACTGCCTGGTTTCCCGAATCCAGGACTGTGAACTCCTTGGTGGGTGGAGACCAACCGTCTGGCTCCACCCCCTTGTGTGGACATCAGCCCCTGGAGGAAGGCAACAAGGATTTAAGGTTTAGCTCAGGTGTACCTAACCGGGGTGTAGGGTGTGGTGATGTCATTACCTGTGACCCCTGGCTTGCCCAGGGCGTCACACCAGTACAGTGTATACAGTACAGTGGCAGCGCCGCAACCTCCGGGTCACATGCTCCGGTCACATGACAGCATGTGACCAGCGCTTGTTGCGCTGCCATTGTACTGTATACACTGTACTGGCATGCGCCGAATCCGGCAAAATGGCGAAAAGCCAGATGTGTGAAACCGGCCTAAACTGTTTGTCTATACTGTCTGTCTGTCTGTATATCCTATATCCATCCATCCATCCTGTCTGTACATCTATCTATCTATACCTCCATGCTATTTATCTATAAAAAAAATTCCATATGCCTCATTATGAAAGTGAACACATAGTACAATCGTTTTGTTTTTTTGTTGTTTTTTTTTACTGTGTTCGGCGCAGTGGGGGGCTATATACTAGGATGAGTGGGCTATATAGCATGATGGGGGCTATATACCAGGATGAGGGGGCTATATACCAGGATAGGTGGCTGTATACCACAATGGAGGCTATATACCAGGATGAGGGTCTATATAACAGGAAGGAGTGCTATATACTAGGATGGGGGCTATATACCAGAATGGGGGCCATGATGGGGCCATATCTACCAAGATGGGCCATATATACCAGTATGGGCAATGATCGAGACATATATACCAGGGTGGGGCAATATATACCAGGCTATATCCATGATCGGGGTCATACACCAGGATGAAATATCAAAAAACTGACCTGCACATCCAACAAATTTGAGCAGGTGCTAACTGAAAAAAACATAGTAACTTTAAAGGCATACAGTCGCACACTGAAAAAGCCAAAAAAGTACAAGGGAAAATATGGCACTGCATTACTGCAAAAGAGAGATATTTAGTTTATGTATTGGCCAATGCATGTAAGCCCGGACACCAACGGCAAGGTATATCTCTGTAATACGGGAACCTAACTTAAATGCCACTATCTAGATTAAAAACATCCGTATCTGGGCAAAATGCCACTATTTGGACTACAAACCTCCATGTATGGGCAGCTAGGCTCCTGCTATAATGGTTATGAACACAGCCAGGTCTTAGGGCGGAGTGCTCAGTCAGAAAAAGACTCACTGGAAACATCAAAAAAACTGACCCGCACATCCAACAAATGTGACACATCGTCCTGTTGTCCTGTTAATTACCCGATGTGTGCTGCAGCTACACGTGCAGAGAGCAGGGAGCAGCGCACACTGAGCGCTGGCTCCCTGCTCTCCTAGTTACAGCACACATCGGGTTAATTAACTCGATGTGTGCTGCAGCTACATGTGCACAGAGCAGGAGCCAGCACTGACAGTGAGAACAGAGGAGGCTGGTATCAAAGGTAAATATCTGGTAACCAAGGACAGGGCTTCTTGGTTACCCGATGTTTACATTGGTTACCAGCCTCCGCAGAAGCCGGCTCCTGCTGCCTGCACATTTAGTTGTTGCTGTCTCGCTGTCACACACAGCGATCTGTGCTTCACAGCAGGACAGCAACAACTAAAAAATGGCCCAGGACATTCAGCAACAACCAACGACCTCACAGCAGGGGCCAGGTTGTTGCTGCATGTCACACACAGCAACATCGCTAGCAACGTCACAAAAGTTGTTCGTTAGCAGCGATGTTGCTAGCGATGTTGCTTAGTGTGACGGGGCCTTTAGGTTCCCGGATTACAGAGATATACCTTGCCGTTGGTGTCCGGGCTTACATGCATTGGCCAATACATAAACTAAATATCTCTCTTTTGCAGTAATGCAGTGCCATATTTTCCCTTGTACTTTTTTGGCTTTTTCAGTGTGCAACTGTATGCATTTATAGATACACCAGGATGAGGCCATAATGGGGACATATACCAGGGTGGGTCCATATATACCAGGATATAGGCATGATGGGGGTTATACACCAGGATGGGGACATATACCAGGATGGGACCATATATACCAGGATATAGGCATGATGGGGGTTATACACCAGGATGGGTCCATGATGGAGAGATATATTCTGATGGGGTCATGATGGGGATATATATACCTGAATGGGGCCATGATAGTGGACATATATATCAGGATGGGACCATATATACCAGGATATAGCCATGATGGGATCATACACCAGGATGGGGCCATAATGTGGACATATTTACCAGGATGGGGGACATATTTTCCAGGAAGTGGCCCAGGATGGGGGCCCCAGGCTCAAACTCTACATCGGGGCCCATCAAACTGTAGTTACGCCACTGGCCCTTGTGCTGGATATAGAGGGGGCTTGCCACTGGTAACCCTTTGTGAATGGGTTTTGGGCCATCAAACGTCAGTGCTATGTGCCTGCAGCTCCTGCCTCCTGCACATACAGAGTCGGAATGGCCTAGCGGGACAGTGTGGGATCCCCCAGTGAGCACAAGGCCCTCGGTGGGCCCCCTCTGCTGGATATAGAGGGGGCCCGCCACCGGTAACCGCGTTTGTGAATAGGCTTTGGGTCAGACGTCAGTGCTATGCGTCGTGAGATGACGTCAGCATGCAGCGCATAGTAGTGACGTTTAGTTGTTACCGGTCTATCAAAGGCCGCGAGCAGTCTCTGATAGGCTGGCAGATGTTGAACGTCACGGCTATTCGCCTGGACGTGACGTCAGCGCACGGCGCATAGCACTGACACTTACTGGCCGGCCCGTCACTTATTTCACATCACGCTGTGCCGCAGAAGCGCCAGTGGCACGGTGTGAGGAGTGGAGCCAGAGAATCTGTAAGTGCACAATATGGGACAGTGTGAGAGAGCAGCCTGGGATTAGGTGGACCACATGGAAATGGGGGGCACAGTAATTAGAAGTGAAGGAGAGGAGCAGTATGAAGAGTTATGAACTTTGGGGGACAGTAAGGTAAGTGGGAGCAAAGGGGGGCAATATGGATAAGTGAAAGCATAGAGGGGACAGTATGGATAAGTGGGAGCATAGAGGGGACAGTATGGATAAGTGAAAGCATAGAGGGGACAGTATGGATAAGTGGGAGCATAGAGGGGACAGTAAGGATAAGTGGGAGCATAGAGGGGGCAGTATGGATAAGTGGGAACAGAGGAGGAACACTAGTGAGAGTTGAGGGGGGACAGTATGGTGAGGTAAGGCTAGTTTCACACTTGCGCTATTTTGACGCAAACGGAATCCGTCACTAATGTAGTACAGTTCATTTATTTACAGTGGAAACGCGTTAATATGGCGCGTGTGTGTGGCATTCAGTACCCGCTTGTGTCCACATGGTGTCGCCCTTCCACTGTAAGTAAATGAACTGTACTACATTACTGACTGATTCCGTTTGCTAAAGAAGTTGTTAAAGAAGCCTCTCATTGAATTTTGTACTCATTTAATGTGTGTAAGTGCATGTGATGTAGTGTGAGTGTGATAATACACTCAACTACCGCTGCATTCAGTGTCCAGCGCCGGCCTCCTCTTCTTAGTGACGTCACCCCTCTCCAGACTCTCCGGTGTCCTTCGCCGGCCTCCTCTTCTTAGTGACGTCAGCCCTCTCCAGACTCTCCTGTGTCCAGCGCTGACCTCCTCTTCTTTATGACGTCACCCCTCTCCAGACTCTCCAATGTCAAGCATGTTAGCACTCCCCTGTGGACACTCCTGTGTCTTTATAGGATTTTGAATACAACAATGGCCGAGATTGGTGGAGGGCAGGCCCGGATCAAACTCTGCACCAGATCACATTGGACTATAGTTACGGCACTTCGCAGGAGCGCCATCAAGATTTCTCACGAGCTGCGCCTATGCTCTGGAACACACTACCAAGAGAAATCCGATTAATTACCAACATCCACACCTTTAAGCGGGCCCTAAAAACTAGCCTATCAACTCACTGCCCTGATCTAATCTAGTTCCTTTCTGCCCTTCAAAAAATGTACTTCCAGTTCTCGTCCCCTGTAGCTGTATAAATTCTCACCGACGGGTTCATGCAGCTGCTTTTGAATACCCTATTAAATCGATGGCTGGACCATATATGACAAGCTTTTCTCCCCCCCCCCATTCACCTTTTGTGTCTCCCCTATTTCCTCATAGACTGTAAGCTTACGAGCAGGGCCCTCACTCCTCCTGGTATATTAATTTTGTTATTTTGTATTGTCTCATATTGTCTGTACATGTCCCCTCTTAATTGTAAAGCGTTGCAGAATATGTTGGCACTAAAGAAATAAAACTTATTATTTATCTCTCTGTGTATATGTACAGTATATTCACTATGATAGCGCACAATAATCACTCTAGTAGCAAAAGTAGCCATATTCTCGTCCATCAATAGTCAGTTAGTTGCGAATTCTCTTCATGATTGGTGGGAGTGGAGTGTTTGTTCCTGTCAACTTGGTGGCAGCAGTGGGATATCTGCTTGGTCTCCCCGGATATTTACAGACCGCCTCTTTGTTCCTCTTACCCAATGAATGCAAGTGTAATGTGTGCACACAATAAATTATTTATTCACTTAGTTAGATCATTTTATTTTAAAAAGAAGTGGTTGGTTGTCGCCAGAAGTGGTTGGTTGTCGCCAGAAGTGGTTGGTTGTCGCCAGAAGTGGTTGGTTGTCGCCAGAAGTGGTTGGTTGTCGCCAGAAGTGGTTGGTTGTCGCCAGAAGTGGTTGGTTGTCGCCAGAAGTGGTTGGTTGTCGCCAGAAGTGGTTGGTTGTCGCCAGAAGTGGTTGGTTGTCGCCAGAAGTGGTTGGTTGTCGCCAGAAGTGGTTGGTTGTCGCCAGAAGTGGTTGGTTGTCGCCAGAAGTGGTTGGTTGTCGCCAGAAGTGGTTGGTTGTCGCCAGAAGTGGTTGGTTGTCGCCAGAAGTGGTTGGTTGTCGCCAGAAGTGGTTGGTTGTCGCCAGAAGTGGTTGGTTGTCGCCAGAAGTGGTTGGTTGTCGCCAGAAGTGGTTGGTTGTCGCCAGAAGTGGTTGGTTGTCGCCAGAAGTGGTTGGTTGTCGCCAGAAGTGGTTGGTTGTCGCCAGAAGTGGTTGGTTGTCGCCAGAAGTGGTTGGTTGTCGCCAGAAGTGGTTGGTTGTCGCCAGAAGTGGTTGGTTGTCGCCAGAAGTGGTTGGTTGTCGCCAGAAGTGGTTGGTTGTCGCCAGAAGTGGTTGGTTGTCGCCAGAAGTGGTTGGTTGTCGCCAGAAGTGGTTGGTTGTCGCCAGAAGTGGTTGGTTGTCGCCAGAAGTGGTTGGTTGTCGCCAGAAGTGGTTGGTTGTCGCCAGAAGTGGTTGGTTGTCGCCAGAAGTGGTTGGTTGTCGCCAGAAGTGGTTGGTTGTCGCCAGAAGTGGTTGGTTGTCGCCAGAAGTGGTTGGTTGTCGCCAGAAGTGGTTGGTTGTCGCCAGAAGTGGTTGGTTGTCGCCAGAAGTGGTTGGTTGTCGCCAGAAGTGGTTGGTTGTCGCCAGAAGTGGTTGGTTGTCGCCAGAAGTGGTTGGTTGTCGCCAGAAGTGGTTGGTTGTCGCCAGAAGTGGTTGGTTGTCGCCAGAAGTGGTTGGTTGTCGCCAGAAGTGGTTGGTTGTCGCCAGAAGTGGTTGGTTGTCGCCAGAAGTGGTTGGTTGTCGCCAGAAGTGGTTGGTTGTCGCCAGAAGTGGTTGGTTGTCGCCAGAAGTGGTTGGTTGTCGCCAGAAGTGGTTGGTTGTCGCCAGAAGTGGTTGGTTGTCGCCAGAAGTGGTTGGTTGTCGCCAGAAGTGGTTGGTTGTCGCCAGAAGTGGTTGGTTGTCGCCAGAAGTGGTTGGTTGTCGCCAGAAGTGGTTGGTTGTCGCCAGAAGTGGTTGGTTGTCGCCAGAAGTGGTTGGTTGTCGCCAGAAGTGGTTGGTTGTCGCCAGAAGTGGTTGGTTGTCGCCAGAAGTGGTTGGTTGTCGCCAGAAGTGGTTGGTTGTCGCCAGAAGTGGTTGGTTGTCGCCAGAAGTGGTTGGTTGTCGCCAGAAGTGGTTGGTTGTCGCCAGAAGTGGTTGGTTGTCGCCAGAAGTGGTTGGTTGTCGCCAGAAGTGGTTGGTTGTCGCCAGAAGTGGTTGGTTGTCGCCAGAAGTGGTTGGTTGTCGCCAGAAGTGGTTGGTTGTCGCCAGAAGTGGTTGGTTGTCGCCAGAAGTGGTTGGTTGTCGCCAGAAGTGGTTGGTTGTCGCCAGAAGTGGTTGGTTGTCGCCAGAAGTGGTTGGTTGTCGCCAGAAGTGGTTGGTTGTCGCCAGAAGTGGTTGGTTGTCGCCAGAAGTGGTTGGTTGTCGCCAGAAGTGGTTGGTTGTCGCCAGAAGTGGTTGGTTGTCGCCAGAAGTGGTTGGTTGTCGCCAGAAGTGGTTGGTTGTCGCCAGAAGTGGTTGGTTGTCGCCAGAAGTGGTTGGTTGTCGCCAGAAGTGGTTGGTTGTCGCCAGAAGTGGTTGGTTGTCGCCAGAAGTGGTTGGTTGTCGCCAGAAGTGGTTGGTTGTCGCCAGAAGTGGTTGGTTGTCGCCAGAAGTGGTTGGTTGTCGCCAGAAGTGGTTGGTTGTCGCCAGAAGTGGTTGGTTGTCGCCAGAAGTGGTTGGTTGTCGCCAGAAGTGGTTGGTTGTCGCCAGAAGTGGTTGGTTGTCGCCAGAAGTGGTTGGTTGTCGCCAGAAGTGGTTGGTTGTCGCCAGAAGTGGTTGGTTGTCGCCAGAAGTGGTTGGTTGTCGCCAGAAGTGGTTGGTTGTCGCCAGAAGTGGTTGGTTGTCGCCAGATGTTAGTCCTATATAGCGTGGAGATAACAAAACAATAATGTTTAAGGGCAATCCATTCACAATATTGAAGATCTATTCTGGAAAGACCATCTGCAGCAGCCCTCTTCACCTAAACACAGCTCCCTGGCTCCCACATGGGTAATGGCAACCAGTGTAATTTTGGATCTTTAATCAGCACTGGTTTGACTTTGTGAGCACGATTAGGGATTATAACAGGAACATCTATGCGTATGTGTATTGAGACACTGCTCTGCTAAGTGATTGTAATCTGTTTTGTATTTACATGGCATGTTTTGTATGCAATTTATGCGTATGTATATTGAGACATTCCTCTGCCAAACCATTGCTTACTTTGCATACAATGTATGCATATTGAAATACTGCAAAACGACTGCTGATTTGTCCTGTATCTGCATAGCATGTTTTGTATACAATTTATATTATGTAATTGCCTATGCACGCACTCATGCACTTTAAATATTTTCTATGCTCCCACTTAGTATTAGCCTAATAGGAAGTGGCATGTGGATACCATATAAAGTGTGTAAGAGTATGCACATTACTGTGGTACTATATGCCTTTCCAGTGTGGATGTAGAAGTATATATAATGTTGCCCATTTACTATTAGCTGTGCTACCTGTGAAGAGGGCCCCTATGTTTTCCCTGTATCCATGTACTCTACCGTTGAAACATTATCTGTAAAATTGTCCATACATAAAAAAATTAATTTGTTTTTAAGCACTAAAATTGATTGCACTTTTGTAAAAGACAAATTCGGTGTAATGAGACTAGTTTTTGGATAATATCTGCTATAAGTATATCTAGGACCTGATCTGCATTTTCTGGTGGTAACCACTATACATTGAATTTCTGAATTCAGCTTCATATTGGATCACTGGTGGTGTCTGACCCCCACTAATGTGATATAGATGATTTATACCAAGTATAGTTAATCAATATCTTGTGATGTGTAAGGACATCAGACCTGGGGATATAAATGTACAGAAAGAATCTTGTATACTCACCGCTTTAGATGTTGCCGAGGCAACAGATCCCGGAGAAAAAGCGGCGTAGCCTGAAAATATAAACAAGGTAACAAGATATTTCCAGATCTACTGTGATAATGAATAACTCAATTACTGTACAAATGTGTGCGGAAGGCGCATGACATGGGGGGTCTCCGGGGGTCTCCTGAACTCTTAGTACAGTAGATAAGTAGCACGGGTTATAGTCTGTGCTGAGGTCACTGTCTGTATGAATGGAAGTGCCTGGTAATGCAACTCGCACCATTCAAGTGAATAATACTACCATCGATTAACCCCTTACTGATATCCACCATTCATGTACAGTGTAAGTCAGTAGTGGGTGTATATTTACTATATACAGCTATACTGTGGTATTGCTGTAAAGGAGTGTGTGTAGGAACACCATAATTATATACAAATACTACAGTTTATACAGGTAGATGGAAAGCATGAAAATATGTATATAGTGTACATAGGTTGTTAGTAGACTAATCGGTAAGGAAAAAGGGAGATATGAAGGAAAAAAACTGGTGATAAGTCATATATATATGTAAATACTTTATGAAACAATATAGGTTACATCAGTGCACATGGTTGTGCTTCCAACAGAGAAAACAGGCATGTCACACTAAGAGGTAATGGAGGACTCATTCATATGGGTATAGTAAGATTATGTCCATCAATATAATGTAAAAAAAAAAAAAAAAGTGTCAGTTAAAATAAGAAAGTAATCAAGTAGAACAATGAAGCTAGAAAATACCACTTATGGTAGAGCAGTCACATAAATAGTAGATGCACTGCAGAGATGATAATATACATATATGGATCAACATTGAAACAGCTAGTAAAATAGGAGAGTATAATGGGAAATAAAACTGATGATAATAAGTATAAAGAACAGGCATTGCACGGGAAAGTGACAGTGCATTTAGATGGATGATGACCCCCATGGTACTGTGCTGAAGGGTCCCTGGTAATAGTAAAGTGAAGATTGTAAGTCACGTAATAGTTTGGTAAAGGGTGTCTGGTGACAGTGAGATCCTGTAGCGTGAGACGCCCAACCCCAATGAGCGTTTCGTCTAACCTCCTGGGGGTGCTGTCAATAGGGGTTAGGGAGGGGGTTTCAAAAAGACAAATGTGGTCAATGAGATGAGGGCGCAGCACGTGGTGATGCATGCTTGGATCGTGACTTCCAGGGGAACATGGACTTCTGCATCACATGAATGCAGAGCCGCAAAGAGTTTACAATGCAGGGAACATGGGAAGATACAGAGAGCCGGGAACCAGCCGGACACAACCCGCGCATGCGTAATGCCAGGCACTCATAAAATTGGATGTGACTGTGGATGTATAAGGGTAGTTGACATAAGAAGAGGCCACAAGGTGGCAGCATCTCATCATGGTAACTGATAGAAGACTGAACAGTATATTGGGCCAGCATTAGTGGAAACTTCCACAAGACGATAATAAGAGTGAGAATAGGCAAATGTCAATGCAGGTTTTATATAGAAAATGCAGAAGTGTGTCAGGAAGGAAAAAAATGAAAAAAAAGTAGAAAGAGCATGAGGAATATAAAGTATTGTGTGCATGATGGGTGTAACAGGTAAATGTGAGTGTGACGCCCTGGACTAGCCAGGTAGTCACATACATACCAACACACACACACCCACCCTAGGCAGTTACACCAGCCAACCAAAAACCCTTGTTGCCTTCCTCCAGTGTCTGATGTCCACACCAGGTGGGGCGGGGTCAGGTGGTTGGCCCCACCCACCGAGGAGTTCACAGGCCTGGAGGCAGGAAAAGAGTCAGTTTAGTTTTGGAGGTGAAAGAGAAAGGAGTAAACACTTGGGTGTCTGGGTTGGAGCCCAGGCACTGACAGCAAGGTTGGCAGACGGTGGTGGCCGGCTGCAGGAGTTAGTGGAACTCCGCAGAGCCGTAAGGACCGGGTCGAGCGACGGCCCGCTTGTACTGAACCGGGGAACGGAGTGAAGCTAAGCACACAGGCAGGGCCATTGGACCCCGACCAGGCTTGGAGCCACCGTCAATAGTCAAATCCGAGTGTGACAGGAACCCCCGGGGTTCCCTAACAACCAAGTCCCGATTGAAGGCAACCGTCCACCCAGAGAGGATATACAGCCACCGCCACAGGCTAGAGATCCAAGGGCCAGCGCCTGCGGGCAAAACGGGCTCCTACGGCACCTATACGCCGGGGAGCGGACTACCGGTGGGCAACCACAGGAGTCAAGAACTTTCTCAAAGGTGCAGGGAAAGACAGCCACCATCAGCCGTCCAGGGAGAGCACAACAACAACACTGCAGCCGGCTGCGGCACCCGTCCATCCAGCCGATTGGTTTACCAGAGACTCTGTCATTGACTATCTGAGTGATTACACCAGAGCTATCCGGCACAGCGCTGCCCCTGCACCCCAGCCATCCGGCCTCCCCATTATACCACTGGGACCCGGTATCACCAACCCCTACCCACGGAGGGGACAACATCCTAGCTGCTCCCTACCATCGCTCCCGGGATCCCCATCACCAGCAGCGGTGGTGCCATCATCACCACGTCCCGTGGGTGGCGTCACGAACAATCTCCCTAAACATACCACCCCTTTTAACTCACGGGTGAGGAGCGCTGCTCGAGTCCCCGGGTCCAGTCCACCGTTCGAGCCACCGAGCAGCAGCAGCAGCAGAAGCCCCGGACCAGAGCGCGTCCCCTCCGCCCGCGACATGTGCACAATATAAAAGGATATCCCAATGATCTTACATGGGGACTATATGGGTGCCAAAAAATAACCCCTAAATGGCCGCTCTGTGTGGTCAGATATACACAGTAATAAGCAATCATCTAGAAGGTTTGCTCAGTAAATCTCTGCTCTTACCTCGTGATGCGGCCGCTGTTCTCCGCTTTCTCCTTAGTCTCATCCCTATAGTACATGAAACATATATCATCTCATGTCAATGTACAAGTAACGGAGATTAGGATTAGTGAAGGGGGTTTTTCAAGAAAACGACAGACATAGTATATTCCTCATTTTCTCCATCCAACACAAATACATTTGTGACAAACTTTGGACATTTCCTACATCACAGCTAAAGGGGTTTTCCAAGATCGACTCTTGATGACCAATTATGCCACCAATATTAGGGCAGCAGATATCCAAATCCTCATGGACACCCCTCTGATTAGCTAACACTGACTTTTACTTAGTAGCAACCATGCAGGGTCCACAAATTATTAGAATACAGTAATGCCTCATTCAGATGTTGGAAATAGTTTTTACAAAGCTTTAATATTAACTCCTGAGATACCATGTATGCTTTTATTAAGCTGAACCACAAGAAACAGCCAGCCAGGTGAATAGTGGTTGAATAACCCGCTTCCTTTTTTGAGCAACCCGGTAAGTGCCTTTCGCCTCTTTCTTCTTGAACCCCCAGTGGTCTGTTTTACCTTGGCTGGTTATAAAAACTAAAGGGGATCCCACAGTTTGTTTTTTTTTAATTAAAAATAGATTGTTGGGTTCCCCACTATTTTTAGAACCAGCCAAGGTAAACCTGACCGCTTGAGGTTGGTATTGTCAGGTTGGGAAGGGCCATGGTTATTGGTCCGTCCCCGCCTAAAAATACCACCCCGCAGCTGCTCCAGAATTGACATCCATTAATACATGGGGTTTATGATAAATGGTAGCTCCCAGAGTACCCTCTGCCCTGTGTGAGCTGCCAACTCTGACATCAGTTGAACTCATTGCTGGACTCTGGAATTGCATGTCATCTCTGCAGAGCAGTCCAGTAGCGAGTTCACCGGCGGATCAACAGAGTGATGTCACAATTTCTCACAGCCTGGGACTGCCCCGCTGCCCTCAGTGTGTCCCAAAGGCTACAATGGCCAATTGCGTTTTCTGTCACTGCAGCCTCTAAATGTAGCCGAGGATCGTCGTGGGATGTCGCGTGTATTACGTTGGACCTACGGGGTGTTTTGGTGGTTAATATAAATGGGTGAAAATGTTTGTGTTTTATTTCAAATAAGGTTTTTTTCTGTGTTTATTTATTTTGACCTACAGGGTAGTAATGGGGATGTCTCAGACGTCACCCCATTACTAACCTAGTGCTTGATGGCAGCTATGATTTTTGGCAAATCACAGCAAACATCAACCTCATATATTACCACAGCACCTGGGCAATTGGGATGCGCCAGGTAAAAGGCTAGAATTGACGCATCTAATGGATCCCACAATTCTGGGGCAGCTGCCGGCTGGTATTTTTAGGCTGGGATGGGCTAATAACCATGGCCCTTTCCACCCTGATAATGCCAACCCTCAGCTGTCACCTTTACCTTTTCCTTTTTTATTTATTTAACACTAGAACTACTGAGGTAGTCATTTTGACTACTTTGCACCATGTATTTCTAGGTGTCACGAGTCCAGTAGTTCTAGTGTTAAATCTTAAAAAGGGCATGGAATCCCCTCTAACATTTAAATAAATAAATAAAACAGGGAAAGGTAAAGGTGACAGCTGAGGGTAGGCATTATCGGGGTGGGAAGGGCCATGGTTATTAGCCCATCCCAGCCTAAAAATACCAGCCCACAGCTGCCCCAGAATTGTGGGATCCATCAGATGCGTCAATTCTAGCCTTTTACCTGGCTCATCCCAATTGCCCAGGTGCTGTGGTAATATATGAGGTTGATGTTTGCTGTGATTTGCCAAAAAAATCATAGCTGCCATCAAGCACTAGGTTAGTAATGGGGTGATGTCTGAGACATCCCCATTACTACCCTGTAGGTCAAAATAAATAAACACAGAAAAATACTTTATTTGAAATTAAACACACACACATTTTCACCAGTTTATATTAACCACCAAAACACCCCATAGATCCAACGTAATACACGCGACATCCCACGACGATCCTCGCCTACATTTAGAGGCTGCAGTGACAGAAAATGCGATTGGCCATTGTAGCCTTTGGGACACACTTTGGGCAGCGGAGCAGTCCCAGGCTGTGAGAAATTGTGACATCACTCTGTTGATCCGCCGGTGAACTCGCTGCTAGACTGCTTTGCAGAGATGTCTTGCAATTCCACAGTCCAGCAATGAGTTCAACTGATGTCAGAGTTGGCAGCTCACACAGGGCAGAGGGCACTGTGGGAGCCACCAGCTATCATCAACCCCATGTATTAATGGATGTCAGTTCTGGAGCAGCTGCGGGGTGGTATTTTTAGGCTGGGATGGACCAATAACCATGGCCCTTACCAACCTGACAATACCAACCTTAAGCGTTCAGGTTTACCTTGGCTGGTTCTAAAAATTGTTGGGTTCCCCCCTATCTATTTTTAATTAAAGGAAAATAGAACAAACTGTGGGATCCCCTTTAGTTTTGATAACCAGCCAAGGTAAAGCAGACCACTGGGGGTTGCAGCCCATAGTTCTCTATTTACTCATGCTGGTTATAAAAAAAAATAGTGAGGAAGCCCAAGCCAATTTTTGTGCATCACAGAATCTGTAACCCCGGCGATATATCGTTAGATACGTCGTTGTGTGTAACGGGGCCTTAACGCTGAGGGGGGGGGGGCATATATAACCGTTGGCAATCAATCCCAGATGTTGGCACAGAGAGTTGGCGGGGGAAGCAGTAAATATTCATGTAGATTAATTGGGCAAGAAAAGAGTTTTAAGGCCCCGTCACACGCTACGATTTATCTAACGATAAATCGCCGGGGTCTCGGAATTCGTGACGCACATCCGGCATCGTTACAGATGTCGTAGCGTGTGACACCTCCGAACGACTGTTAACGAGCAGAAATACTCACCTTATCGTTGCTCGTTGACACGTCGTTTATTTTCATAATGTTGTTCCTCCTTCTGCGAGTCGGTTGTTCGTCGTTCCCGTGGCAGCACACATCGGTACGTGTGACACCCCGGGAACGACGAACACAGCTTACCTGCGTCTCGCCGGCAATGCGGAAGGAAGGAGGTGGGCGGGATGTTACGTCCCGCTCATTTCCGCCCCTCCGCTTCTATTGGGCGGCCACTGTGTGACGTCGCTGTTACGCCGAACGTCCCTCCCCTTTCAGGAAGAGGATGTTCGCCACCCACAGCGATGTCGTTAGGGAGGTAAGTACGTGTGATGGGGGGGGGTAACGACATTGTGCGCCATGGGCAACGAATTGCCCGTGACGCACAAACGACGGGGACGGGTGCGATCGCACAATATATCGCTGCGTGTGACGCCACCTTTACTGCTGTTATATTCTAAGAAAAGCTGTATGTATAACTGCCCTGCTCTTACCCCATTTTACTTCTTTTTGCAGCCCCAGAGCCCTTACTATGACCATTTTTTCAGCACAGAAATTCGGTTCCTCATTGACTTCTATTGGATTTGACATCCAGGGTCAAGTTCAGTTTCCTAACAAAACTTTTTTCTCAAGTCCGTGCAAATTCAAACCCAGATATCTACAGGTCCGCTCATCTCTAGCAGTGACATTATACACTATATATAGAGCTCCTGTGTATAGTAGGGGTAGGCAATTAATTTTACTGAGGAGCCACATGAGACCACTACTGTTGTGAAGGGCGAATCAATAGGCTAAAATTAATTATGCACAATATTAACATATCAATATAAAAATATGATTAATAATTGCATCACTTAATATTGAGCAGAATTAAGTATGCTGTCAGCCCCCCCATATACAGTATGACCAAGACAGCACCCCACACAGACAGCAGGAGCCCCCTCCCCCCCGCATAGCCCCCTCCCCCCGCATGGCCCCTTCACACAGACAGCAGGAGCCCCCTCCCCCCCGCATGGCCCCTTCACACAGACAGCAGGAGCCCCCTCCCCCCCGCATGGCCCCTTCACACAGACAGCAGGAGCCCCCTCCCCCTCGCATGGCCCCTTCACACAGACAGCAGGAGCCCCCTCCCCCCCCGCATGGCCCCTTCACACAGACAGCAGGAGCCCCCTCCCCCCCGCATGGCCCCTTCACACAGACAGCAGGAGCCCCCTCCCCCCCGCATGGCCCCTTCACACAGACAGCAGGAGCCCCCTCCCCCCCGCATGGCCCCTTCACACAGACAGCAGGAGCCCCCTCCCCCCCGCATGGCCCCTTCACACAGACAGCAGGAGCCCCCTCCCCCCCGCATGGCCCCTTCACACAGACAGCAGGAGCCCCCTCCCCCCCGCATGGCCCCTTCACATAGACAGCAGGAGCCCCCTCCCCCCGCATGGCCCCTTCACATAGACAGCAGGAGCCCCCTCCCCCCCGCATGGCCCCTTCACACAGACAGCAGGAGCCCCCTCCCCCCCGCATGGCCCCTTCACACAGACAGCAGGAGCCCCCTCTCCCCCCAAATAGCCCCTTCATACAGACAGCAGGAGCCCCCTCTCCCTCCGCATAGCCCTTTCATACAGACAGCAGGAGCCCCCTCCCCTCCGCATAGTCCTTTCATACAGAAAGCAGGAGCCCCCCTATACAGACAGCAGATCTCTATATAGAGAGCAAGAGCCCCCCCCCCCCCATAGGCCCCTATGTAGACAGAAGGATCCCCCTCATAGTTTCCCAGTCTGGCCAAACAGACCCCTATTTACAATCTGACCACCACACGGCTCTCTTATATACCGTATGACCCACACACTGCCTCACCATATAGTTTGACCCACATACAGCCTACTATATACAGTATGACCCCCCGCAAATAGCAGTATGAGCTCCCATACAGGCTGTCACAAGGGAACCCCCAGAGAGGGCCACAATATACAGGGCACACAATACAATGGGGGCGACCTCCTGCACTCACCTGAGGCTGTATCCTACCCTCCCTAACATCCACATACAGGTACTTTCACCCCATCACCAATCATGTGCCTAGGCCCTGGCTTACCCTACACTCATACGGGCTAGTGAGCAGGTCAGCAAGAGAGCTAGTTCTACCACTACTATAATACAACACAAGGGTAGGTAGACAGTCAGGGGGATACAAACAAAAGGATTTACCACCAACTGTTCAAGCAAAACACCAGACTGCTTATGACAGGACTCCAATAGCAGGCTCTTCAGCCACCACTAGTCAGAATAGAGTGAATCTGCCGACATCAGGAGATGGATCATGTGACTATTTAAAGAGGAGGGGAGGGGCCACAAACCAGCTGCAGCTGAGATCAACTAATTAGGAGCTAGCAGCAAGGAAAAAAGACATTAACCCTTGCTGCACAACTGAGAGCAAATACGTTTAATATGCAGAGCCTCAGAAGTAGGGCGCTTTTCCATCTGCGATTTCCTGGTGCGAGTGCGATCCGATAAAAAATCGGATTGCACTTGCAACAGTGTTAATCAAGAGACAGTTTCCTGTGTCCTGTTTTTTCTCCACACAAATCGGGCTCTCTGTGGAATCGCATCATGCTACGATTTGCACCGAGTCTCGGTTCACGTGTGTGTAAAATCGCACTGCACTCGCATGTTATGAGACTGCAGAGCGGTGCACGCAGAGACAGACAGCGGAGGAGATGGGGAGAAAGTGCTCCCTCTATCTTCTCCGCTCCTGTGATGCGATTGCAAGATTGCATCATCACAGTCGCATGACCCTTGGCTGACACCACAGCAGAGGGTCATTTGCACATCGCTTCCGATGCTCCTGCGTCGGAAGCGGCACGCAAGTGGAAAAGCGCCTGTATATGTGAAGTTCAGGTCACAGAATGGTCACAAATCTCTCAACAGTGAGAGACATTTGTGATACAGACCCTCTATATACAGTATGAGTTCACAAACAGGCCTCTATATACAGTATGAGTTCATACACATTGCCCTATAAACAGCAGGAACTCCCACATAGGCCCCCATATATACAGTATGAGACCACACACAGGCCTCTAGGAGCTCCAAAAAGTCTCTTATAGGCAGTGTTAGCCCTCACATAGCACCCTATAGACAGTATTAGCCCACACATAGCATACTATAGACACTATTAGCCCTTCTATATACAGCCTGAGCCCTCACATAGCTTCCTATATACATGATGAGCCCCCCACATAGCCTTCTATATACAGTATGAGTCCCCACATAGCCTCCTATATACAGCATGTGCCCCCCACATCTTCCTATATATAGCATGAGTCTCCTACGCATCCTCCAATATACAGCATGAGCAGTCACTTAGCCCCTATATACAGTATGAGCCCCACATAGCCTCCTATATTCAACAGGAGTCACCCATATAGTCCCTACATACAGTATGAACCCTCACATAGCCTCCTAAATATAGTGTTAGCCCCTACACATCGCCTATATATAGCACGAGCCCCCACATAGCCACTATATACAGTATGGGCCTACACATAGCCTCATATATACTGTATGAGTCCACACATAACCTCTTATACACTGCAAGAGCCTCCATGTCCCACCCCAGGGCTATGGGGTACTCGGTCCCGGGCCCAGTCTTTCAGGGCATATGTCACAACTGTCATGTTACTAGCTGATGCCTGGTTCTGTGACCCTGGGAGTCGCTTAAAGGGGGTTTTAAAAAGGGAAAATAAAAATAAAAGAATATTTTCGTGACGCCACTTGCGGGTTGCGGCTAGGTGAGTGAAGCTGCCGCTGCAGAGTCTCTCACTACCGGGGCTGATGGTATTTGGCAGCTTAGGTGTTGTGGCCCTCCGCAAGTAGGGATGAGCCCCAAGGGACAACAGGTGGAACAGGTGCGAGAAGATCTCAGGTGACACCAGAGCTGCAGTTTAACTTGTCTTTTACTCACAGGTTTGGTCTGTCACAAACGGGGCCTCGGTGTTTCCTTTGTCCCAGTGCCGGTTCTATGACCGGTGAGCTTTTCTTCCTTGCACCCGTCTCTGGTTGGTGGGTCCCTGTAGCCTGAAGCATTTTAGGGTCCCCTCCTGGTCTTTCAGTCTTGGCCCGTATGCAGGCAGCTTGAACCTTGCCTGGGTTGGATCTCTGTCTCCGCTCCCTGGGTTCTCCCTTTGCTGCTGTGCTCCGGGCTCTCACGTTGGTGAGGAACCATGAATATTCCCTCACCGGGCAGAGTTATCAGATGAACTTGGAGTGTCTGACCTAGGGTTCTGCACCCCGCCGGTGCTTAGTCCTGTGAGTACTCCCCGTACTCTCCCACTGACCATACTCTATTTCACTCAGTCAGTCACTCCACACTTGTCGTCTGTACGCACGTCAACTTCAGACCTCCTCACTCCATGCCTGACTACTGTCAACTTCCTACTGCACTGTCTATCACCTCCTTTTTCCTGGTTTCTGACTAGCTGGCTTGCATCAGTCTCCACCATATGTGGCTATCCATCAGGTCCGTCTCTAGCCTGTTACCCAGTCTGGAAGGAAAAGGACATGATTATGTGTGTTTGTTTGGTATCTACCAGCATTGGTCTTCCAGGAACCCGAGGTTAGCACCGCATATGTGACTAGATGCAATACCTTGTGGCACCTGACCCCTCAGGGATGCCACATCCACACAGCATTCAATATACAGCTTGATCCTCCACACAGCCCCATATTTCCAGCATGAGCCCCCACACATCCCATACACATATAAAAATAACACATACTCACCTGACCCGCTCAGGCACCACTGAGTACTGCACCCATGCTGGGACAGTACTTCCAGGTAATCCTAAGGCCAGAATGAGGTGTGTACGCACAGACACATAGCAACCAGCTCTCCCACACCATTAGATGGGAGCCTTGGGCAGTCCCTGGAGGGGTCTGGCCTTCAATTCTTGTCAAGGGGTGTAGTGGAGGGGCTAGGAACTAAAGTGCAGAGGTTGTCAGGAAAGGATTGGAGCGAGCCAGTCTGGTAGTGGTGAGCAGCGGTTGCTAAGGGATACGCGCGTGGCCACTAGTCAGACCCTGCGTGGTGTAGTGACAGTTGGCGGGGGAGAACGGTCACGTGGTCAGTCAGTTAGTCAGTCAGTACGAGGTTGCCGACGACTAGGCACGTACGGGGAACAGGTCCCTAGAGCAGACTTCAGTTTTAACTACCTGCTAAACCTGCTGGTGAGGGGAACTACAAGTACCTCACTAACCTTACAGAGTCCGAGCCTCAGCAGCAACGCAGGGACCCATAAGGGGACAGAGCTTGAAGCCGTCTCACCTGGTCCATGCTGCTGGCAAACGGACCAAAAAGGGGACAAAAGGCAGTTGCTACTCCCTGGATAGACCCCACGGTACTTCAAGTCAGGGGTTATCGGAACACAGAAGTGCTAGGAAGGCGAGCCAACTAGTTACCCTCAGACTGGTCCGAAGGAGCCCTGGTTCAACCTGGTTTAACACAGCATCGCACGGGTCAGCTCACCATAACACCCGAGTGAGTAAAAAGCAGTTGAAAGACTTTTGGACTGAGCCTGAGTTATTCTGGGACCTGTTGTTTTACACACCTGAGCCCCTGGGGCCTGCAGACCCCATCAGCCCCAGAAGCTCATAAAATCTGCAGTGGTGGTCATCCATATCCCTGACCGCAAGCTGTGAGTGGCGTCACGAAACATACAAAATTTGACATACCTTTTTGCCATATACTAAAGAAGCTCTGTGGTGTCCCTGAAGAGGCTCAGCATCCCTGGGGCGTCACACATACACCACTTCATAAATCAGGAGTGTCTGACACCACCATGCCCCCTCTTCAAGATCGGTGAGAAAATCACCTGTCTTGTTGAAACAAGACCTTCATTTTCTTTTCTTAGTATATTTCTGATACAGTTTTTCATTCTATTAAGAAATGTAACTGTTTCTTAACCCCTTCAGCCTCGGGGCACTTTCCGTTTTTGCGTTTTTGTTTTTTGCTCCCCTTCTTCCGAGAGCCGTAACTTTTTTATTTTTCCATCAGTCTTGCCATATGAGGGCTTGTTTTTTGCGGGACAAGTTGTACTTTTAAATGAAACCATAAGTTTTACCATATGGTGTACTGGAAAACAGCAAAAAAATTCCAAATGCGGAAAAATTGAAAAAAACTGTGATGGCACAATAGTTTTTGGGATGTTTTATTCACGGTGTTCACTATATAGTAAAACTGATGTGTGGGTATGATGCCTGAGGTCGGTGCGAGTTTGTAGATACCAAACATGTATAGGTTTACTTGTATCTAAGGGGTTAAAAAAATTCACAAGTTTGTCCAATAAAAGTGGCGCACGTTTTGCGCCATTTTCCGAAACATGTAGCGTTCTTATTTTTTGGGATCTATGGCTCAGTGATGGCTTATTTTTGCGTCTCGAGCTGTCGTTTCTAATGGTACCATTTTTGCGCAGATGCCACGTTTTGATCGCCTGCATTTTGCATAAAACTTGCGGCGACCAAAAAACGTAATTTTGGCGTTTGGCATTTTTTTGCCACTACGCCGTTTACCAATCAGATTAATTGATTTTATATTTTGATAGATCGGGCATTTCTGAACACGGCGATACCAAATATCTGTATATTTATTTATTTTTTAACCCTTTAATTTTCAATGGGGGGAAAGGGGGGTGATTTGAACTTTTAGGTTTGTTTTTTTTAAACTTTTTTTTTTACTTTTTTTTTTTATTTTACTAGTCCCCCTAGGGGGCTATAGCGATCAGCAATCCGATCGCTCTTATCTATCTGCTGATTACAGCTATACAGCTGTAAACAGCAGATTCAGTCACTTTCTTTTTCTCTCTGCTCGCGGCCGAGGGAAAACGAAAGTGAAACTTCATAGCTGCAGGCGTCATCATATGACCCTGTGCAACGATGGCAACCACCGATAGTCACGTGATCACGCGATTCCACCCGCGGCTAGCAGGCACACATGTCAGCTGTTGAAAACAGCTGATATGTGTGCCGAGCGCCGCCGCCTGTCCTCAGGGGGGCGGGGCTTAACGGGACACGCTCCATGACGGATATATCCGTCCATGGTCGTGAAGGGGTTAAAGTTAAAATTAGTCAAATCAATAAGGGTTTAAAATGCACCTAATGCAGATCGGTTGTGCACTCAATATGTTCACTTGTTGCATAAATTCAACATTTACAATAAAAAGTGACATTTTGGGTGTTATTTTCAACTTTAATATTATAAATGATGATGGCATGAGAATGGTGTTAGGCAATTACTGTCTTTTATTTGCAAATTTGAGGTCCTTTGCTCTTTTAAGATCACATTCCTACATCATACCTTCCTTTGGAAGACAGAAATGAAGGTCATGTGATCCGAGTACACTTAGCGTTCTGTCATAGAAGAATACCCTCTTACATGTGAAGGAGGGGGGCGCCGGGCCGCAAAGACGCCTTGCTCTTTCGTCAATGTTCCCCTGCTTGTGTACATCTCTCTGTAGGGTGTAAGACAGTCACTTGATCCTGGGGGACACCGTCCATCTTTCTGTCCACACATGCAGGTGCTATGGGACAGACTTCACAACACACCAAGGTCTCTTTAACAAAACGTTCTATATTTTCCCAGGTTACCGTAATGAGCAGCGGAAACCTCGCCTTTCTCTGTCAATATCCTCTTCACACTGATCTTCGGTGCTGCAGGATCGTCCAGTTTCCCTTGACCCAACTACCCGTTCAGGTCATACGCTGGCACCTCACAAAGTCTGCCGGGATGAGTTGCAAGCTCCGGACCCTTCAGGAATGGCCTCAGAGTTTTCAAAACCGGCCTCAGCACCTAGGCCCCTCTTATGCTAGGCAGAACCTTCGCTGACTTCTCCCTGAAAATGGCCGCTCTCTCTGTCTTCCTTAACTCCTCCCAGGCCTAATGTTAACCCTTTATATAGCTAATCCATTCTGATACCTAAACTGGCCGCTAGATGGTAACATTACTATACGTCCTACAACATAAATCCCTATCTCTATCTAACTAATGTCTGGGCCAGTTGTTGCCACTTTTCCTATTGCCTGACCTAATTTTTGGAAATGTGGAGACTCCAAGTAGGGTCTCCAAATTGTCTTTTGTCTGTAGTGCCAGAGTTCTGAGAGCAAGAGGCCTACACCTGTCACTCATACATCTCTTGATTTTTTTAAAATGAAAATGCCAAGCCATATCCTGTGAGTAAGTCAACGAAATCAGGCAGTACTTAAATGAATATGTATTGGAGAATGCAGTCACACAACTGCAAAGTTGTGGACCACCATCCAGGCCCAATATGATATCAATGGCTCTCTCCCGTGAACCTGGAGCCAGGGAAGGCCGTATGCGATATCAGTGCAAACCTGGTGGCAGCACTATGCCTTGGCAACATTACAAGCTTACTGCATGGATTGATCTGGTTGTCCAGAAATTTCTAGGGCACTATTCCACCTGGATGTGCTGCCACAGTAGGCACGGTCGCTGTGTGCTCACTTTTTAAAATGGAAATACCAGCTCACATCCTGTGTGTTGCATGGACCATACTTCCCTGGTGTGTAAACACACTATGGGGAAAGGGGGGATTGTTGCTGCTGTCCTGCTGTCTGTCTGCAATGTTTTTAAATATCAAGACTCCAAGGTGGGTCTCCAAGTTGTGACTTGTCTGTACTGGGATGGGAGCACCAGCCCTACACATGTCTCTCATCCACCTCTATATTTCTTATGTCAATAGTCTAAGAAGCTAATAGTTATGCCAAAACACTGGTGCTGCACTGTAAAATGTATTTTTGCTGTTTTGGATGCTTTTCGACCCTCCAAAAGGTGTTTTCTCTGCCTTAGGTTTGGCCTCCCATTGCATTCAATGGGGTTTGAAAAGATTTGAAAAAGTTTGGTTTGGCAAATGTAGCATTTGTTCAGTTAGGCTCAGCTAACCGAACTTTGAAATGTTCGCTCATCTCTAGGCTCTTATATACAGCTTTCTAGAATACTGTATATAAGAGACCAAGCCACTCTGTATACCTTAAAAAACATTTTTATTATACTCACCTTGGGGGCCGTCCGGTACGATAGGTGTCGCTGGTCTCCAGTCCGGCGCCTCCTCTTTGCTGTGATCGCTATCCTCCCACTACCCAGCCCAGTGTAGATGATGTGTCCTACGTCATTCCCACAGGCCGGCATTGCACAGGCGCACTTTTGTACTGTAATGTGCAGGCGTGAGGAAAGTTAAAGACTTCCCATATGCTCTTCTCTAGTAGTCACATCATCTTGTCTGCTGCACCAAACCTTAGACAGGGCAAAGAGCATAGGCTGTGGTGGTGCAGGAAGATGGCGGCTCCCTACTCCACTATTATGTCCAACAAAATATATGACAACACAGATTGGGCATGTGCCGACCTCCTCACACAGCTTCCCAAATCCAGCATCCTAGACATGAGTTATGCTAAAGAAAGTATATTTACTTATGATTATAACTTGTGTCATTCTAAAGGCGCCATATAATAATGGTAGATCATGGTTTTTTCTCCCAATTTTAAACAGTTAAATATAATTTGTCTAATTCATACAGTGTGTCCTAGAAACCTCCCAAAGTGAGAAATAGTTGTCCTTTAGTGTTTGAAAGTTATCAGTTATATATATATATAATATGGAGGATCTATCAGAGGAAGCGATGGGAGATAACTCAAAATTTGTTCGGGATCGGCAGCCTTGGATAATGTTTAGCGAGTCTCCTGACTTCCATGCCATTTTCGGGTCTTAGGATATTCCGCTAGCTTGTGGACTTATCGGCTCCATATATGATACCCCTCCTCCCTCCTTCCCAACCCCCTCCCCTCTTTTTTTTTTATCCTCCCTCTCACTTTCTCTTCTGTATTGTTACAAATTTTGTCTTATTCTATTTTGCTATAGTTGATAAAGTTAGGATGGAGCCCATTTGCTCCTGGCAGCAAAATACTAGCAGCCAATATTGAAAAAATTAATCAATAAGAATACTTAAAAGAAAGATGTAGAAAGCTGCTGTGTATTGACCAGTGAATGTATTAATAGGCATGAGTATATACAAGCCATGCCTGGCAGATGATTATTCAGAATTAACACTTCCATTTAACTTCAATTTCTTAAATGTTATGAACAAAATATTTTTCTTATCACCTCTTTATCAATAAAGAAAGATTCCACATAAATGTAAACATCTGCACTTACAGTTTTTTCTCCACTGAGTTGTGTTCTTCTATCATCGTTATCCACTTGTTCATTAATTTTCGTTTGACGTCATTCCTGTTGTACATGGAACATCTATCATCAGCTCATATGTAAATGTATCAATATCAGCAATTTGATGAGAATTAGTCATTTCGCCCCTTGACCCTCCATCCCAAATACTTTGCCAACGTTTTCTATCTACGTCACACAAATGATACAATTTTGTCTGCTTTGAGCCGTCACTAGAGGGCGCTCACTGTATAGGACAGAAGAAGCATAGAAGGCTGGCGGCATAAATTGACCTCATAGTGCATCTGTCACCATAGGATTTACTTTTCATATATGTGTATCGCAGAATTATTTAATGATTGGGAATTTTTTGTGTTTGAGCCTTTATTTTTTTACTGCCCTATTATGATATTGCCTCATTTTTCTTTTCTTCTCCCTTTTATGTAAAAAGTCAGATTACAATTCCTCTATTGTTTTTAACCCATAAAAACGTTTTTGCATTTTTGTAAATAAGATACGATTAGGGCTGGTCAAACTCTCAAAAAAACAGGACTGGCGGGTCCCTGCTAAATTAGAAAAAAAAAAACCCCGGATCCACTCCGTAATCCGTTACCCATATAAATCTATCTGGACCATAATTCAGAGATAAAAATGTTGGTGGAACGGATAGGGGGTATGAGCGCACGTGGTGTACTCACTGAGGCTGAGCCGACAATTGAATATTCACTGCTTTGCCCACCCACCGGTGCGTGTAATTGGTTGCAGTTAGACGCGTCCCAACCCTGAGTGGCAGCGTATCAGCTGACTGCAAACAATCACAGGGGCCAGGACGGCCGGTGGGCGGGGAAAGCAGTGCAAGTGTCTGCGGGTCAGTATGACGGTATAAAAATAAATAAATAAAACAATCGGCGCAGGGTCCCCCATATTCTGATGCCAGCACAGATAAAGCCCACGGCTGCAGCCCCCGGATGTTGGGCTTTATCTGTGCTGTGTATCAAATTAACGCTGAGTCACACATGCGAGGGACTTGCATCACATCACCTGGCATGGCCTGCCGCTCTCCAAACATGAGCATGCAGGTACATAGAAACACATGCGGCCGACCCGCTCCTGTCAGGAGAGTGTGCGGCTGTGCCGGGTAATGCAATGCGAGTCTCATGCGAGCCTGGCATGACATCACCTGGCACAGTCGCACACTCTCCAAATATGAACATACAGGTACATAGAAACACATGCGGCCAACCCGCTGCTGTTACAAGAGTGTGCGGCTGTGACGCGAGATTCGCGCGAATCCCTCACAAGTAACTCCGGCCTAAGAGAAACCGCATGCAGGTTTTTTTTGTTTTGTTTTTTTTTAAATTCACATAAATAATTAAAAAAAAATGATGTGCGGCCCCCCCCAATTTTCATGCCCAGCCAAGATAAAACCAACTGGGGCTGTTATTCTAAGCCCGCAGCCGCCCGGTACTGCCGCATCCATTAGATGTGACAATCCTGGTTCTTTACCGGCTCTTCCTGTTGCTATGGTGCGGTGGCAATCGGGGTAAACCCTAGGTTAGTGATGGCACAGGTGTCTATGAGATACCTGCATCAAAAACCTGTAAGTGAAAGTAAATAAGTACAAACACAGAGGAAAAAAAACTTTATTTTGAATAAAATACTGTACAAAAATACGTAAGCACTTTATTAAACCCAAACATCCCTCCAGGTCCTAAGTAATCCACACTAGGTCCCACGCTGCTTTCAGCTCTGCTACATCTCACAGTGACCAGCCATAGAACATGACCGCCAGCTGTGAGTGCACACATAAGGCTAAGTTCACACACTGCGTGATTTTACGCTGCGTTTTTGTGCAGTTTTTGCGGCAAAAAACGCACAAAAAACGCACTCACGGAAAAAAATGCAGCAAAAACTGCATGCGTGTTTACCGCGTTTTGGTGCATTTTTTTGCTGCGTTTTGCTGCGTTTTTGCTCACTGTGTTTTTATGCGTTTTTTATCAGTGAACAATGCCATTAAAGATTGTTGAAAAATAAAAAAAAAAAGGTCTGGTTATTTCTGTCTTCAATATGTTCTTCATTCTCCACTAGTGTATGCAGGAGATCAGACAGCTGCAGAACTACAAGGCTCAGCATGCTCCATCCAGGACTGTATGCTGGAGGGAGAGGCAGGGGGGGCAGAACTACAAGGCTCAGCATACTCCATCCACTAGTGTATGCAGGAGAGCAGACAGCAGCTGCAGAACTACAAGGCTCAGCTTCCTACATCCAATAGTGTATGCTGGAGAGAAGACAGCAGCTGCAGAACTACAAGGCTCAGCATCCTCCATCCAGGACTGTATGCTGGAGTTTTTTGCCCCCCCAAAAAATGACGTGGGCATCACCATATTTTTGTATACTAGTGTTACGTCACCACCGGAGTCCGCTCCAGCGACTTCTGCTCCGATCGCCAGGCGACGCCGTGTTCCTGCCGTGGATGGTGCTGGTGATGGGAGAGGAGTCGATGCCAGCGGCACCGGTGGGCGCAGGCTCCGATCATCCACTGGGCTGGGTTATCTTGGGATCTGCAGTACCACTGGGTGACTGTGGGTGGCGTGTGTCTTCCAGCTGAAGTTGCCAGTGTTCAGCTACAGCCAATGGGAAGACACCACACCCTTTTTAGTTCCCCTCCTGTCTGCTGACCTCTGCCAGAGATAGTTCTGATTTCCTGGCTCCTGGTCTGCCCTATTCTGTTTTGTGATTCCTGTGTGCTGACTTCTGCGTGTTTTCTGACTACCCTTCTGCCTGCTGTTTTTGTGCCTCGCTGCCCGATCCGGATTTGACCTCTGCTACGTCTTCTGATTACGTCCTTGTCTGCCGATTCTGTCCCTGTTCTGCTATTCCTGGTTTGACCCTGCCTGACGACTACTCTCATTGGACTGCAGCCTTCCACAGGTAGTGATCTCCAGGGCCCTGTGTAATTCCAAATCCCTGTATAGGGGTTAAAGGGTTTCAGGGTTCTCGGGGTCCTGCTTGGTGAGTGGCTTCCCTCTAGTCTGTCCATTACATCCCACCTGAGTCTGTTGATCCAGGCAGGCGTTACAGCTAGCCAGGTACAGCAAGCAGGTACGGGTTGCCCCAACCCCCAGCTGCCTATTTGTACCCGGCTGAGAACCAAAAATATAGCGAAGCCCTTTTTTTTTTTTTTTAAATTATTTCATGAATTTCATTAAATAATTAAAAAAAAAATAAATGACATGGGCTTCTCCCAATTTTTGAGTCCAGCCAGGTACAACTAGGCAGCTGCGGATTAGAACCCGCAGTACAGAGTGCCAAAGCTTTCTGGGCACCCCCGCTGCGAATTGCAGTCCGCAGCCACCCCAGAAAATGGTGCTTTCATAGAAGCGCCATCTTTTTCTATCCAACTCTCCCAGCTGCCCTGGTGGTGGGTGGCTCGCTGGATAATGATGGAGTTAGGGCTAGCTGTATATTATCAGCTGGCCCTAAGCCCAAAATTCATGGTGTCACGCCAATATTAGACATGGCCACCATGAATCTCTAGTAAAGATAAAAATATTTTTCTGTGTGTTGTGTTTTTTTTATTAGAAATAAAACACAACACAATTAGTGACTCCATCTTTATTGAAATAAAGAACCCCCCCTCCTCTGCAGTAATCCTGGGTCAAGGGTCCCGCGCCGTCCAATCCTGATCCAATATCACCTGATCGGTTTGCTGGAAGGCAAAGCGATCAGATGATGTGTCAGGTTCAAGGACATGAATCACATCACACATCAGCTGATTGTAGAAACGGCTTTTATACAATCAGCTGATGCATCAGTGCAAAAAAAAAAATACTCACTTATGTGCTAATTACCGGCAGCTCCTGGAGCGATCGGACGGGAGTCTGATCCCGTCCGATCGCTGCAGGAGCTGTTGGTAATCAGCTGATGAAGTCTCCTGATGGCATCAGCTGATAGGTTAAGCCGGCCGGGCGCTAAAAAGCTGGCGTCACCGCGAGACTTACGATCAGCTGATGCGTCAGGTGCCGCATCAGGTGATCACTACCAGGTCATGCAGCTATCGGACGTGCTGCCCGGGAGACTGCACACAGCCAGAGCGGGGGTGGCGGCACCGGGAGAGGAGCTGGGAGCGGACATGTCGGGAGTCTGCAGACAGGTAAGTATGACTTTTTTTTTTTGTACTGTTCACTTGTGATTTCGCACCTGCTTCCACCTTCCGCCCGGCCGTGGCGCCGTACGGGAGCGGACATGGCGCCCTACGGGAGGTGGAAGCAGCAGTGGCAGTACCGGGAGGAGTCACCCTTCTGTGTTTACTGACAGAAGGCATCCTCTTCCTGTCACTTTACTACCCACCCCTTGCGTTTATAGCTGCGTTTTTAGTCATAGAAACGCGCTAATACGCAGTTATATTTGCAATTTGAATATTTCATTGCATTTTTGAACATCTCATTGAACTCAATGAGTGGAAAACGCAGTGAAAAATGCAAAAATAATTGACATACTGCGTGTTTGTGGGCACCACAAAAACGCAGCTAAAAAAAACGCTGTTTGTAGACAGCAAAAATGATACACATAGACTTTGCTGGAGAAGCAAAGTCATGCAGTTTTCTGAGCAAAAACGCACCCGAATAACGTGCATAAACACCGTGAAAAACGCACTGTGTGAACTTACCCTAAGGAAACCTCACACATCACAGATAAGAAAATCTCTATATCATTATGGAATCTATAAGGTTTTCTATATTAGATCAGTAATTTTCTGTACTTACATAGTGGCGATCCTCATGCTGATGAGTTCTGCCTTCTCCAGAAATATTGGCACAGTGACGTCCTCACTATTGTACAAGGAAGATACAACAACTTGTGTTAAATGGTCACAAACTGAATAATACAAGCAAATATAAGAAGCTTTGTAATAGATTTTATCCACTTATGAGCCACATCTACTCCACCCCCCCGCATTCTGAACTAACCATCAACTCTGAAAAAAAAAGTTTAACTCCGTCTTAGTCAAAGCAAAATGGCTTGCCAGTTCTCTGTGATTACATAGCCCATTATAGTCTGTGGAGAGGGAGAAGTGAGGAGCAGAGTGAGAAAACAGGAAAAGATACAGAAATATCGTGCTGCAGTTAGAAAGTAGCTAACCCTATCCAAGAGCTGACGTCACAGCTACACTGCTGAGTACTGCTGTATAATGCCCTTCATGCTGCTGCTACTTCTAAACATGTGTAAAGCAGAGAAAAAAGATCAGGAATCCCTCTGTGTGTACTGTGTATAGGAGACGCCATAACAGCGAGTCTCTTCCCACTAGACCTGAGACAACTGGAAACTACAGAGGAGAACACTGGTGAAAAGTATAGGACACAAGTCATCTAATGGCCAGAAATAGTGTTACTCCTCATGTGCACACATGACCGCTTATTCACTTAATTTCAGACCTTGTTCTCTAGATGGCTGAAGCCCCATCAGTCGGACCCCGACTTTACACTACAACTGTACTTCAAACACATATCTTACATGTAATATTGGCTTCAGCTATTATATATTATACATGGGCCTGTGCCAGAATATTACATGGGCCCTGTGCCAGAATAATACATGGGCCCTGTGCCAGAATAATACATGGGCCCTGTGCCAGAATAATACATGGGCCCTGTGCCAGAATAATACATGGGCCTGTGCCAGAATAATACATGGGCCTGTGCCAGAATAATACATGGGCCTGTGCCAGAACAATACATGGGCCCTGTGCCAGAACAATACATGGGCCCTGTGCCAGAATAATACATGGGCCCTGTGCCAGAACAATACATGGACCCTGTGCCAGGATAATACATGGGCCCTGTGCCAGAATATTACATGGGCTCTGTGCCAGAATATTACATGGGCTCTGTGCCAGAATAATACATGGGCCCTGTGCCAGAATAATACATGGGCCCTGTGGCAGAATAATACATGGGCCCTGTGCCACAATAATATATGGGCCCTGTGCCAGAATAATACATGGGCCCTGTGCCAGAATAATACATAGGCCCTGTGCCAGAATAATACATGGGCCTGTGCCAGAATAATACATAGGCCCTGTGCCAGAATAATACATGGCCCTGTGCCAGAATAATACATGGGCCTGTGCCAGAATAATACATGGGCCCTGTGCCAGAATAATACATGGGCCCTGTGCCAGAACAATACATGGTCCCTGTGCCAGAACAATACATGGGCCCTGTGCCAGAATAATACATGGGCCCTGTGCCAGAACAATACATGGACCCTGTGCCAGAATAATACATGGGCTCTGTGCCAGAATAATACATGGGCCCTGTGCCAGAATAATACATGGGCCCTGTGCCAGAATAATACATGGGCCCTGTGCCAGAATAATACATGGACCCTGTGCCAGAATAATACATGGGCCCTGTGCCAGAATAATACATGGGCCCTGTGCCAGAATAATACATGGGCCCTGTGCCAGAATAATATATGGGCCCTGTGCCAGAATAATACATGGGCCCTGTGCCAGAATAATACATGGGCCCTGTGCCAGAATAATACATGGGCCCTGTGCCAGAATAATACATGGGCCCTGTGCCCCGAATAATATATGGGCCCTGTGGCAGAATAATACATGGGCCCTGTGCCAGAATAATACATGGGCCCTGTGCCAGAATAATGTATGGGCCCTGTGCCAGAATAATATATGGGTCTGTGCCAGAATAATATATGGGCTTGGGCCAGAATAATATATGGACCCTGTGCCAGAATAATCCATGGGCCCTGTCCCAGAATAATATATGGGTCCTGTGCCAGAATAATACATGGGTCCTGTCCCAGAATAATATATGGGCCCTGTGCCAGAATAATACATAGGCCCTGTGCCAGAATAATACATGGGCCTGTGCCAGAATAATACATAGGCCCTGTGCCAGAATAATACATGGCCCTGTGCCAGAATAATACATGGGCCTGTGCCAGAATAATACATAGGCCCTGTGCCAGAATAATACATGGGCCCTGTGCCAGAACAATACATGGTCCCTGTGCCAGAACAATACATGGGCCCTGTGCCAGAATAATACATGGGCCCTGTGCCAGAACAATACATGGACCCTGTGCCAGAATAATACATGGGCTCTGTGCCAGAATAATACATGGGCCCTGTGCCAGAATAATACATGGGCCCTGTGCCAGAATAATACATGGGCCCTGTGCCAGAATAATACATGGACCCTGTGCCAGAATAATACATGGGCCCTGTGCCAGAATAATACATGGGCCCTGTGCCAGAATAATACATGGGCCCTGTGCCAGAATAATATATGGGCCCTGTGCCAGAATAATACATGGGCCCTGTGCCAGAATAATACATGGGCCCTGTGCCAGAATAATACATGGGCCCTGTGCCAGAATAATACATGGGCCCTGTGCCCCGAATAATATATGGGCCCTGTGGCAGAATAATACATGGGCCCTGTGCCAGAATAATACATGGGCCCTGTGCCAGAATAATGTATGGGCCCTGTGCCAGAATAATATATGGGTCTGTGCCAGAATAATATATGGGCTTGGGCCAGAATAATATATGGACCCTGTGCCAGAATAATCCATGGGCCCTGTCCCAGAATAATATATGGGTCCTGTGCCAGAATAATACATGGGTCCTGTCCCAGAATAATATATGGGCCCTGTGCCAGAATAATACACGGGCCCTGTGCCAGAATAATACATGAGCCCTGTGCCAGAATAATACATGAGCCTTGTGCCAGAATAATACACGGGTGTGACGACATGGACTCTGTCAGTGCCTAGCATGGGTTAACTTTCTTAGAAAAGCCAGACATGAAGACAGTTTGTTTATAGATGGGGGGTAATCCCTCATTGTTCTACAAGACTCTTGGGAGTTTAGTATTGAAGTTTTTGTTGACTCATGTAATTGTTTTGGCCACTGAAGGCCAGACACCCATTGTATTATGTGTTTGCTGGATGCGATTTAACTTAGTTGGCTCTCCCTCGTCTCTGCCATTGACCTGCGGATCCGATTGGCAAGCCATAACTGAACCTGGATTATAATACTACATGGATTTCAGCATTGAATGCAAGGATTCGGCTGAGATATCAAGGACTACCTAAGGAAGGAATCCAGCTTGGGACAATCCAGTCATCTGACTACAGACTTTGCAGACCTCAGCCAGCTTCCTAAATCTGGCATTATTCCATTCTCGGTGGGTGCCCGCCAAAAGCGGGGTGCTGCTAGATTGGAGTAAGTAGCCCTGGAACCTCTGAGGCATGGACATTCTAAATCCCTGGTGAGCCAGCGGAAGGGTGAGACTCTGTTGCCTGTTACATTTGTGTGTTTTGCTGGTTATGTGTTATGTGCCGGTAATTGTTTGGGGATCCAATAAAGTCTTAATATTGTGATTCCTTCACTCTGTGTTGTCTGAGTAGTGTTCCGCCCACGGTTAAGGAGGTCGGGCGTTCAGTTGGGATGAGCCCTGGGCCACGCTGTCTTTCTAAAGGCGGCCGGATCAGCGGACGAGAGCAGCCACTGAGCCCCGTGTCTCCACAATGGGCCCTGTGCCAGAATAATACACGGTCCCTGTGCCAGAATAATACATGGGCCCTGTGCCAGAATAATACATGGGCCCTGTCCCAGAATAATATATGGGCCCTGTCCCAGAATAATATATGGCCCTGTCCCAGAATAATACATGGGCCTGTGCCAGAATAATATATGGGCCCTGTCCCAGAATAATATATGGGCCCTGTGCCAGAATAATACATGGGCCCTGTGCCAGAATAATACATGGGCCCTGTCCCAGAATAATACATGGGCCCTGTCCCAGAATAATATATGGCCCTGTCCCAGAATAATACATGGGCCTGTGCCAGAATAATACATAGGCCCTGTCCCAGAATAATATATGGGCCCTGTGCCAGAATAATACATGGGCCCTGTGCCAGAATAATACATGGACCCTGTGCCAGAATAATACATGGGCCCTGTGCCAGAATAATACATGGGCCCTGTGCCAGAATAATACATGGGCCCTGTGCCAGAATAATACATGGGCCCTGTGCCAGAATAATACATAGGCCCTGTGCCAGAATAATACATGGGCCCTGTGCCAGAATAATACATGGGCCTGTGCCAGAATAATACATGGGCCCTGTGCCAGAATAATACATGGGCCCTGTGCCAGAATAATACATGGGCCCTGTGCCAGAATAATACATTGGCCCTGTGCCAGAATAATACATGGGCCCTGTGCTAGAATAATACATGGATCCTGTGCCAGAATAATACATGGGCTCTGTGCCAGAATAATACATGGACCCTGTGCCAGAATTATACACGGGCCTTGTGCCAGAATAATACATGGACCCTGTGCCAGAATTATATATGGGCCTTGTGCCAAAATAATATATGGGCCCTGTGCCAGAATTATATATGGGTATTTGTAGTTCTATATCTCATCATAATGCACAATTTCACTTGATTTGGAGATGAAAGTGGCCCCCTTACCTCCTGTGCATCTGCACAGGTCGCACCAGTGGTATGTGCTCCTCTGATTGATGTCTTCCCCATTCATCTACAATACTAAGCCAACATTTTACATATATATCACACAATTTAAAGAGTAACCATCATTTTATTTTTTTTTCCTCATGAATCAATAGTACCTGTGAAAATAAGAAACTTTGCAATATTCCTTATTAGAGAAATCGTCTTTCTCCTACTGAACTTATCATTCTCAAAATTCTCAATTCATGGGTAAAATCTTTATTGCGTAAATACAAATGTTCCCATTACTGAGATAGGAGATGACGGTTGGTGCTGAGAAAGTTCTATGGAGAACGGTAACTGTTGTTACATCAGCAACTTTCTATTCTATCTTATCAGAGAAATCTGCTTCTTTCTCCTCTCGGACTGATATTACATTTTCAGTTCAGATTTCTCTGATAATAAATATTACAGTTTGTTATTTTCACGTGTAATATTCATTCTTGGTAAAAGTAAAACAAAACAACGGTTTCACTTAATATTCTGTGATGTTACATGTAAAATGTTGCTTGGTATTGGAGATGTATGGGGAAGGCAGTGATGCCCATCAGCCTAATGCGGGCGTCACACGGGACGATTTATCGTGCGATCGTATGAGCGATCGCACCCGCCCCCGTCGTTTGTGCGTCACGGGCAATTAGTTGACCGTGGCCCACAAAGTCGTTTAACCCCTGTCACACGTACTTACCTGCCGAACGACCTCGCAGTGGGCGGCGAAAATCCACTTCCTGAAGTGGGAGAGACGTTCAGCATCACAGCGACGTCACACAGCGGCCGGCCAATAGAGGCGGAGATGAGCGGGACGTAAACATCCCGCCAACCTCTTTCCTTCCGAATTGCCGGCAGGACGCAGGTAAGCTGTGTTCATCGTTCCCGAGGTGTCACACGGAGCGATGTGTGCTGCCCCGGGTACAATGAACAACCGGCGCAGAGAAGAAGAAACGACATTTTGAAAATGAGCGTCGTGTCAACGAGCAACGATAAGGTGAGTATTTTTGCTCGTTCACCGTCGCTCGTAGCTGTCACACGCTACGATATATCAAACAATGCCGAATGTGCGTCACTTACTACGTGACCCCGCCGACATATTGCCCGATATATCGTACCGTGTGACGCCCGCAATATCCTTCCATTCATACATTTGCAATGCTTACACATTCGGCCGGGGGCTGCAGCCGGCGGTGAAGGAATCCGATCTGTGGCTGTTGAATAATCATCCTGTAAGTTTTCATCTAATGACGTCATCTGTGCATCAGGGTGAGACTTGTGGGTAGGGTCTTCTCCTCCGCCCTCCACCTGCCTCCTGTATTTCTTTTACTGGTCATTGATTATTATTTATTGACCTGCCTGACTTTTGAAATTCCACACCACCTCCATCATTTAGGCGGGCGGTGCGTACGCAGTGTGATTTTACAGTGGGTCTGCAAGTCTTAAATAAATTAGTGCGGGAGGCAGCGCATGCACAGAACGACATTTCAACTCAATGACTTTTTTATTAAGCTGAAAACTTGATCTACCTCCGCTACCATTTTATTAAAGACCGTCTGTGGAATCACACTGTGCACACGCCGCCCACCCCAGTGATGAATAATCAGTGACCTGTAAAAGAAACAGAGGAAACAGGTGGAGGGGCAGAAAAGCCAAAGAAGAACCTACACTTAAGTAATGGGTGTAAGGTAGGAAGCCCCGGATCCCGGTATACTGCCTCAGTGTGATCTCTGTGGAAAAGCTTTCTTTATACCGGTGATGGCTGAAAAAGGCTGAGATCTGAATCCGGCTCATGACCCTCCATCAGAGCTGAATGTGGCTCTAAATGTCATAAAGGTTGGTGTCCTCTGAGCTACATGGAGCTGTGTTCTAGCCCCTCCATTCTCATTGAATCTTGCATATGTCCTTCGCAAAGTTTAATCTGCCCAATTCCAGTGTTGCTGAAGCATCCCCAGATCATCACCAATCCTCCACCAAATTTCACAGTGGCTGAAAGACATTGTGGCTTGTACGCCTCTCCAGGTCTCCGTCTAACCAATAGATGAAAAAGTGTTGGGCAAAACTGAAAATTAGACTCATCAGAGAAGATTACCTTACTCTAGAAATTGGGCATGAATTGGGCAGATTAAACTTTGCGAAGGACGCATGAATCAAGTCGCATACAAGATTATCCTGGAAAAACTGTTGCTTCCTTCTGCTCAGGCAATGTTCCTAAACTCTGAGGACTGGTTTTTCCAGCAGGACAATGTCCCATGTCACGGCCAGCCCATTCTCCAGACCTGAACCCCATTGAAAACCTCTGGAATGTAATCTAGAGGAAGATGGATAGTCATAAGCCATCAAACCAGGAAGGACTGCTTACATTTTTTGCCCCAGGAGTGGCATAAGGTCACCCAAAAGGATTGTGAAAGACTGGTGGAAAGCATGCCAAGACACATGAAAGCTGTGATTAAAAATCATGGTTATTCCACAAAATATTGGTTTCTGAACTCTTCCTGAGTTAAAACATTAGTATTGTTGTTTCTAAATGATTATGAACTTGTTTTCTTTGTATTATTTGAGATCTGAAAGCAATGCATTTTTTTGTTATTTTGACCATTTCTCTTTTTCAGAAAATAAATACAAAATTTATTGCTTGGAAATTCGGAGACGTTGTCAGTAGTTTATAGAATAAAAGAACAATTTACATTTTACTCAAAAGTATAAAGAGAAAAATGAGAAAAAGTACTTACCGAGTCAGGTCTACTTTCATTAGTTCCATGTCCTCCTTTTGAATAAGCTTTAGCAGACTACGCATGTCCTCCTCACTATTGTACATGAAAAATAAATGATTACAACGTTCATCACCATTAGTGACCATAACAACATTGGGTAAATTCCTCCCCTTCTCCCTCCATCCTAGGAACTTTCTTTGGCAAAATGTTTACATTTTCTATATTCCACTGTTAAAGGGAATCTATCACCGGGTTTTTTGCTATTTAACCCCTTTGCAGCCTTGCATTTTTCCGTTTTTCGTTTTTTGCTCCCCTTCTGCAAGAGCCATAATATTTTTATTTTTCCGTCAATCTTGCCATATGAGGCCTTGTTTTTTAAGGGATGAGTAAATTAAACCATGAGTTTTACCATATCGTGTACTGGAAAACGGCAAAAAACCTGTCCAAAAAAAGTGACACACTTTTTGTGCTATTTTCCGCGACCCGTAACTTTCTCAGTTTTCAGGAAAAGGGGCTCAGTGATGGCTTATTTTTTGTGTCTTGAGCTGACTTTTTTAATGGTGCCATTTTTGCGCAGATACTACATTTTGATCGCCTGTTTTTGAATTTTGCAACGATTAAAAAACATAATTTTGGAGTTTGGAATTTTTTTGCCACTGCGCCGTTTACCTATCAGATTAATATATTTTATATTTTGATAGATCAAGCATTTCTGAAAGTGGCGATACCAAATGTGTGTATATTTGGTTTTTTTAACCTCTTAATTTTCAACGGTGTGAAAGGGGGGGTGATTTGATCTTTTAGGTTTTTAAAACTTTTATTGTTTTTAAATTTTACTGGTCCCTCTAGGTGACTATAAGGATCAGCAGTGTGATCGCTCATTCATTTCTGTTGATCACAGCTGCTCAGTTGAGATCACCAGAATTGCTTATGTCTTGTAACAGGCAGCACTCGGCTGAGTGTTACAGGAAGTGAGTCATGTGAGCTACAGGAGTCATATTCATGAGTTCTGTGTAACTCTGCACCCACCCCTGTGTGACTTTCTTTTGCTTATATGTGGCGCCCTGGACAAGCCAGGGGCCACAGAGAACAACACCAACACACCCCACACTCCCGGTCAGGCACACCGAAGTCAGACAAAAACCCTTGTTGCCTTCCTCCAGGGGCTGATGTCCACACCAGGGGGTGGAGCCAGGCGGTTGGTCTCCGCCCACCGAGGAGTTCACAGTCCTGGAGGCGGGAAAACAGTTCAGATTAGTTTGGAGGAGAAAGTGAGAGGAGTGAAGTAGTAGTAGAGCAGACTGAAATTGGTCCGGGTGTGTGGCCCGGACGGAGCAGCAAGGTTGGCAGACGGTGGTGACCGTCTGCAGGAGTGGCCTATTGGAGCTAGCCGTAAGGACCGTGGACAGGCGGTGGCCCGGCGGTACCGGACCGGTACGCAAAGAGAAGCCAGCACCATCCGGCAGGGGCTTACGGACCCCGACAAGGCTAGGAGTCGCCGTGAATTTGTCAAATCCGTTAGCGAAGGGAACCTCCTGGGTTTCCCAGCAGCCAAGTCCCGACAGAAGGCAACAGTCCAACCAAGAGAGGGAAACACAGCCACCGCCAAGGCTACCGTTCCCAGGGCCAGAGCCTGCGGGCAAAAGGGGCTCCTCCGGCCCATATCCAAGCTGGGGAGCGGGTTACCGGTGGGAACCCATTGGAACCAAACAGTACACAGGTGCAGGGAAAGGCAGTCACCATCAACCTGCCGGGAGCCGAAAACACCGCAGCCATCTGTGGGACCCGTCCATCCAGCCGTGTGTTTTACCGAGAACTGTGTCTTCATCATTGGCTGAGTGGGTACCACCGTGCCGTGCGGCACAGCGCTGTCCCCGCGACCCTGCACCTCACCAGGCCCCGTAACCCGCCTGCCATCCATTCCCTACCCCTCACCGGGCCCCGGGACAACCAACCCCCTACCCACGGAGGGGAGAACCAACATCCAAGCTGCTCCCTGTCATCGCTCCCGAGATCCCCGTCCAGAGCAGCGATGGTGTCACAACCTCACCACAACCGTGGGTGGCGTCACAGACAATATCCAATCCCCACAATCAACCCCCCTTTTCACTCACGGGCAAGGAGCGCCGCTCGAGGCCCCGGGATCCGGCCCACCGCTCGAGCCACCACCGAGCAGCAGCAGCAGTAGCCGTGCCGGACCCGAGCAGAGGGTGAGCGCAGCGCACCTCCTCCGCCCGCGACAACTTGGCGTCACGAACAGGATCTTACCGCTCTGCCGTCTGGTAGAGGTGCGCCTTGTGACCGCCGGAGGTGTCCGGCCGAAAATTTTGAGAAGCCGCCATCTTGGGCGCGAAAAATTCCCGCTCGAGCGTCTCCTCGAGCAGTGGAGGCGCGAAAGCCGAAACCCTGCCCCTGTAGAAGAGGAGCCGGAAAGAAACTAAGGGGGACGAGATGGCGGCTGGCCGCATGTGAGCGCGGCTATAAAAACAGGGACGCCAGGACCCTGCGGCCATCTTGTTGCTGGTTCCTGGAAGAGGCCGCCGAAGCCATGTACATGCCGTCCCGCAGCACCGTAGCCCCCGGACCTGGAACCGCGGCGTGGGTTGAGATCCGGACAGCTCAGCTCCAACAACGGCTGCAGGTCAAAATGCAGCTCCTCCTGAAGGAGTGGGAGGCCGACATGGCGGAGGTTATAGCAACCGTGCGGAGACGCGAGGAGGAAGTTTCGGAAGGGAGGGTAAGTGACCCACGCCCCAGTCCCCCTAGTTGGTCGGTCATCGCGGGCGCGGGACCCGGTCTGAACCCGCTCGCCCTGCTACCTCCCTCGCTACCCATATTGGCTGCCGCGACCCCGCCACTAGGCCCGCTACCCCCGCAACCGGTAGCGGTACCCCGCACGTCCGCCCAGGCGGATCGGCCAGCAGCCGGAGCCCGTGATCGCCCAGGACAGCTACCGTGGAAGGTGCCGAAGCCCGAACCGGAGGCATCTGCGGAGACTTCCCCCGAGCCGGAGCCGACAGACCGCTCCGTGCAGGAGGCCCGGTGGAAGAGGACCCCTGTGCCCATCCCCCACACCTCGGCTGAGGTTGCGCCGGGTTGCCGCTTCAAGGCAGCACCCCAGGCCAAGTCACCGCGGGATCTTCCACCCAGATCGCCAGCGGTGGGCAGTGTCCAGAAGGTCTCGCGGGGCCCGACCCGTGCGCCGGAGCTCGCAGCAGCCCCGTATTGGGACAGGGAGCCGACACCGCTGGGCCCGGAGATCGCGGAAAGGGAAAGGAAGAAGGCAGAGATGGTGGCCCGCACGATCCGGGAAAAGGAGAGTCTCAGGCAAGCGACCTTCCGTGTCCGGGGCCTCCTGCATGAAGGGCAGGTGAGGCGGTTTGATGTCCGCCAGGGCTATGGCTTTATCTATGAGCCAGGCCTGGAGGCCGAAGTCTTCGTAGCCCGGCGGGATGTCAACGCCCACCTGCCGGAGGAACACGCAGGCCGAAACCTGATTCCGGTGAGATTGGCACTGCGGGGAGAGGGGGTGGTTTGGGTTAGATGCCAAGTCGAGGGGCAGCCAAGAGGCCCGAGTGTGCACTGCGCCCCCTCCCCCAACCGATGCCGAAGAATCGGAGTAATGGCAGCGGAATCCCGTTGCAATTGTCCCCCGTTGGGACCACCAGAGTGCTGTTTAAAGTTTTTGTGAATGATAAGAAAGAAGTGATTACCAAGAATGTTACCTGATTTACTGCTGATTTGAACCGGTCGTTGCCGGCAACTGGTCCCCGTTGGGACCCGTTACAAACCACTGCGTAGAAACTACTTCGGACAAGCCCGAGAACTAGCAGGGCAACCACAAACTTGTCGCTTGTTAATAAAAATGTTTTTGTTGGCTTTACCGTGACCGCCTCCGGAGAGGCAGATTGGAGGAAGGGCCCGCAGTGAAGCAGGCTGGGGCCCAGCCACCACCGGAACCGGTGGCGATCCTCTGGAGGGGTTCAGGGGTCCCCATGGACGCGGGTCCCCTGAAAAGGACAGAACCCGCTCGGGCAACTTGGCGCAGGACTGGGGTCAAGGGGTGCTGCCCATTTGCTTAGGGGCAGCATCAGGGCCAGGTTGCTTGGGTGGTAGAGAGTGGAAGCCGTTACCGTTTCGCAACGTTTAACCCCTTCAGCCCCGGGGCACTTTCCGTTTTTGCGTTTTTGTTTTTTGCTCCCCTTCTTCCGAGAGCCGTAACTTTTTTATTTTTCCGTCAATCTTGCCATATGAGGGCTTGTTTTTTGCGGGACAAGTTGTACTTTTAAATGAAACCATAAGTTTTGCCATATGGTGTACTGGAAAGCAGCAAAAAAATTCCAAGTGTGGAAAAATTGCAAAAAAAGTGTGATGGCACAATAGTTTTTGGGATCTTTTATTCACGGTGTTCACTTTATGGTAAAACTGATGTGTGGGTATGATGCCTGAGGTCGGTGCGAGTTTGTAGACACCAAACATGTATAGGTTTACTTGTATCTAAGGGGTTAAAAAAAATTCACAAGCTTGTCCAATAAAAGTGGCGTACGTTTTGTGCCATTTTCCGAAACCCGTAGAGTTCTCATTTTTTGGGATTTATGGCTCAGTGATGGCTTACTTTTTGCGTCTCGAGCTGATGTTTCTAATGGTAGCACTTTTGCACAGATGCTACGTTTTGATCGCCTGTTATTGCATTTTGCGTAAAACTTGCGGCGACCAAAAAACATAATTTTGGCGTTTGGAATTTTTTTGCCACTACGCCGTTTACCAATCAGATTAATTGATTTTATATTTTGATAGATCGGGCATTTCTGAACGCGGCGATACCAAATATGTGTATATTTATTTTTTTTTAGCCCTTTAATTTTCAATGGTGGGAAAGGGGGGTGATTTGAACTTTTAGGTTTTTTGTTTTTTTTTTAAATTTTTTAAAACTTTTTTTTTTACTTTTTTTATTTTATTTTACTAGTCCCCCTAGGGGGCTAAAGCGATCAGCAATCCGATCGCTGATCGCTATCTGCTGATCGCAGCTATACCGCTGTAAACAGCAGAAATAATCACTTTCTTTTTTCCTCTGCTCCGTGCCAAGGAAAAACGAAAGTGAAACTTTGTACCAGCAGGCGTCATCACATGACCCTGTGCTACGATGGCAACCACCGAACGTCACGTGATCACTCACGTGACTTCCGATGGGGGCGGCGGTAAGTAGAAAACATGGCCGCGCGCATATAGATCTCGCTGCCAGACTTTGGCAGCGAGATCTAAGGGGTTAATGTTCCGGGTGGAATCCGATTCCACTCGGAACATGTAGGCACACATGTCAGCTGTTGAAAACAGCTGATATGTGTGCCGATCCACGACGCCTGCCCGCAGCAGGGGGCGGGGCTTACCGGGACACGATCCATGACGGAAAGATCCGTCCATGGTCGTGAAGGGGTTAAGTAAGAGTACCTCCCGATGTGGGAAGAAGTTAATATGCTTGTAATATGTTTACCGTTTCTCTTTTTCAGTTGTGAAAATAAAACCGGTGATGGACGGGCAGCCCGCGGACGGTCTGCATTTTACTAAGGGGAAATGTGGCGCCCAGGACAAGCCAGGGTCCACAGAGAACAACACCAACACACCCCACACTCCCGGTCAGGCACACCGAAGTCAGACAAAAACCCTTGTTGCCTTCCTCCAGGGGCTGATGTCCACACCAGGGGGTGGAGCCAGGCGGTTTGTCTCCGCCCACCGAGGAGTTCACAGTCCTGGAGGCGGGAAAACAGTTCAGATTAGTTTGGAGGAGAAAGGGAGAGGAGTGAAGTAGTAGTAGAGCAGACTGAAGTTGGTCCGGGTATGTGGCCCGGACAGAGCAGCAAGGTTGGCAGACGGTGGTGACCGTCTGCAGGAGTGGCCTATTGGAGCTAGCCGTAAGGACCGTGGACAGGCGGTGGCCCGGCGGTACCAGACCGGTACGCAAAGAGAAGCCAGCACCATCCGGCAGGGGCTTACGGACCCCGACAAGGCTAGGAGTCGCCGTGAATTTGTCAAATCCGTTAGCGAAGGGAACCTCCTGGGTTTCCCAGCAATCAAGTCCCGACAGAAAGCAACAGTCCAACCGAGAGAGGGAAACACAGCCACCGCCAAGGCTACCGTTCCCAGGGCCAGAGCCTGCGGGCAAAAGGGGCTCCTCCGGCCCATATCCAAGCTGGGGAGCGGGTTACCGGTGGGAACCCATTGGAACCAAACAGTTCACAGGTGCAGGGAAAGGCAGTCACCATCAACCTGCCAGGAGCCGAAAACACCGCAGCCGTCTGTGGGAGCCGTCCATCCAGCCGTGTGTTTTACCGAGAACAGTGCCTTCATCATTGGCTGAGTGAGTACCACCGTGCCGTGCGGCACACCGCTGCCCCCGCGACCCTGCACCTCACCAGGCCCCGTAACCCGCCTGCCATCCATTCCCTACCCCTCACCGGGCCCTGGGACAACCAACCCCCTACCCACGGAGGGGAAAACCAACATCCAAGCTGATCCCTGTCATTGCTCCCGGGATTCCCGTCCAGAGCAGCGGTGGTGTCACAACCTCACCACAACCGTGGGTGGCGTCACGGACAATATCCAATCCCCACAATCAACCCCCCTTTTCACTCACGGGCGAGGAGCGCCGCTCGAGGCCCCGGGATCCGGCCCACCGCTCGAGCCACCACCGAGCAGCAGCAGCAGTAGCCGTGCTGGACCCGAGCAGTGGGTGAGCGCAGCGCACCTCCTCCGCCTGCGACATATACACAGTGTACACAGAAAGCTGCCAATCAATGGTTTGGTCGGGATTATACAGATCTCAGCATTCTGAGAACTGGTAGATCTGAAGATGATAAAACAATGATTTTATTAAAACTGTACCAAGCTGCACAGTGAGTGACACATCGCTGGAATCGCTGTTTTGGATGTAGTAACAAAAACCTTCTGATACATTCCCATTAAATGCTTAAATTCTGTGTGTCATCAGCTGCCAATAGAGGGAGCACTTTCTGTATGGGGATAAATGGAATCCTAGGAGATTAGTGGCAGAAAAAAGACAAGAAAAGATGGAAAAAAATGCAAGCCCAAATAGTGAAAATATTACATTTTTATTATTAAATCATTAAAATGTAAAGCGATAGGGAAGAGACCCCAAACACATAGTACATAAAAACTAGAAAGAAAAAAAAGATTTTGATCATTTAAGTACATAAGGGGGTATGGATATATGGTATATACTAAAATTAATATATACAAGACATAATATGTATAATCACGTGAATATATACAATTTATATATCAAAAAATAATAGTTCAAAACACACCATCCTGTAAGACAAGAGGATATCCTGTAAAGCCCATCTGTGTCTGTGCAAATGGGATTTACAGTGTATCATCTGTGCCTGAATGAAATGATCAGTCATCAGGAGAAGGAAACCTCTATATTATAATATCATGTATAAGGTTCTCTCATATTACAGCATTACATTTCTTTACTTACATTATGATAATGTTCTCTTTAGATTGAATCAATTTCTTTTGTAATTTCGCAGCCTTGTCCAGCCTATAGTACATGGAAAGTAGATCAGTGTTTGTGTTCAGCAAGGAATGGATTTGAACTATTAGGCCTAAGCCACACGGCATGAAAATCGGAGCGAGTGGAGTGCAATAAAACATCGCATTCCACTCGGACCAATATTAGCCTGTGTGTCAGGCACATGAGCGATTATTTTCTCAGCCCTAATCAGACCAAGTTAACAATCGCAGCATGCTGCGACTGTAATGCGATCATTGTTTCTCTCGCACCCATTCAAGTCAATGGGGCGAGAGAAAAATCGCACTGCACTCACGGTACACCGGTGTACCGCGAATGCAGTGCGAGAATGGCAATAGCCGGCAACAGAGGAGAGAGGGAGATAAATCCCTCCCCTCCTCAGCGCTGGCCCTCCCCTCCTCAGAGACGGCCCTCCCCTCCTCAGCACTGGCCCTCCCCTCCTCAGAGCCGGCCCGCCCCTCGCAGCTGATATCTGATCGCATGATCGGACCTCAGTCACAGGGACACTCGCATGACACTCGGCTCTGCTGTACTGCCAGCGTGAGCCGAGTGTCATGCGAGGGGATCGCAGTAATCCCCGTGTGGCCCCAGCTTTAAAAGAGACATCCCATAGTAGTTCTCCCCTCTCCACAGTATAGGGAGTGCTCTACTGATTGCTGGGAATCTGTCCGCTGGAACCTCTAGCTCTGAGATGCCTCTATAGGATGGAGTGGAGTACAAGTATGCGCTCCACCACTCTATACAGTAACTATGGGACTGGTGGAGATGGCCGAGCGTTATATCAGGCAGGTTACATACTGACAATAAAGACTTTTACCTGCGCTTGACGCTTTCAGCTGAAAAACAAACAACAGTTTAGAATTAGATTTCCTGAAGCATTTAATAACCGTCGCCCAGTTTCGTAGTATGACGTATTATTTGGCGATATTCACACAACAGTTTTTTTTTGTCATCTCCTAAAGTGCAGAGGCGTTCCCTCCGCACCGGCCGACCATGCGATCCGTGAGTGGGGGGATTGGCTCTGTCTTCCCTCATCACCCCCCCGCTTGGAGTGCAGGGGTGTTCCCTCCACAGCGGCCAACCATGCAGCCAGTGAGTGGGGGATCGGCTCCGTCTTCCCTCATCACCCCTCGCTAGGTCAGCGGAACCGTAGTCCCCATGCTAAACAGAACGGGGTGCAGAGGGCACAGCTAGGTTAGGAGCACAGATTTGTTTAGACTTTTTGTTTTTGGTGTCAGTACTTGTGTGCGCAATATACTGAGTGGGGGACTGTGGCACTATCACATGGTTTAGGAGCTGTGGGGGTCGTCATTCTGAGTGGGGGACTGTAGCGCTATCACACAGTTTAGGAGCTGTGGAGGTGTCATGCTCAGTGGGGGACTGTGGCGCTATCACATGGTTTAGGAGCTGTGGGGGTCGTCATTCTGAGTGGGGGACTGTAGCGCTATCACACAGTTTAGGAGCTGTGGAGGTGTCATGCTCAGTGGGGGACTGTGGCGCTATCACATGGTTTAGGAGCTGTGGGGGCGTCATTCTGAGTGAGGGACTGTGGCGCTATCACACGGTTTAGGAACTATGGGGAGCCGTCATTCTGAGTGGGGGACTGTGGCGCTATCACATGGTTTAGGAGCTGTGGGGGCCGTCATTCTGAGTGGCGGACTGTGGCGCTATCATGGTTTAGGAGCTGTGGGGGCCGTCATTCTGAGTGGGGGGACTGTGGCGCTATCACACGGTTTAGGAGCTGTGGGGGCGTCATACTGAGTGGGGGACTGTGGCGCTATCCTGGTTTAGGAGCTGGGGGGTCGTCATTCTGAGTGAGGGACTGTGGCGCTATCATGGTTTAGGAGCTGTGGGGGCGTCATTCTGAGTGAGGGACTGTAGCGCTATCACTTGGTTTAGGAGCTGTGGGGGCGTCATTCTGAGTGGGCACCTTTGGAACTTTTGCTTTAGGACCCTGTGGTTTGTAGGATACTGAGCACTAGAGGATTTATTGTGAGGACTCGGATGAGTTTTGCTACAAGGTATAATGGGAAGAATTTGTGTTCTTCAGTCTTTCTACGTATTATTCACAATATTCTGGGGTGAGAATGAATATAACGGGGTGTGGGAATGTCAATACTTACATTGGATGGTGGAGACTGCTCCCTGTAATAATAAAACAGAGAAGTGTATAAAGTCTAGGAAACATTTCCTCTTGTTACATTGTACATCACACACTCATAGACTCTGATTACACTGGACAATGAGGTAGATTTATTATACTATATGTATATATATGTTATACAGTATGGGCAGAGCGCCAGTCTGTGCCCCATGACGCATTCATATACTTCATAATCAGCGCCTGGCATCCGCGCACAACTCAGGGCGGCATCTGACTTTCTTTTCTATGTCTAGCACATTTGGGGCAGATTGGTCCATTTTTTTCTGTGTAAATTAACATTTCCTTTGTGTTCTGTTATTTTGGTGACGATCTCCAGAACGGTCGGTCTTAGGTCTGAACCCGGTCTAAAAGCTTGTGAAGTGCCGGATGTATCTCTGCGGCAAATTTGGTGTAAGTTGGTCCAGTAGTTTTGCTGTAACTTAATATTTGCATTTGTGTTCCATATTATTTGGGGGTTACTATCTTTAACCCCTTAAGGACTGAGCCACTTTGTACATTAATGACTGAGCCTCATTTTCCAATTCTAACCACTGCTTAACCCTTTCACACCAGAGCCTGTTTTTGCCTTCGTGACTGGGCCAAGTTTTTGATTTCTGACCACTGTCACTTTGACAGGTTATAATAACTCTGGAGCGCTTCAATGGATCCCGGTGATTCTGAGATTGTTTTTTGTGATATGTTGTACTTCAGGATAGGCATAAAATTAAGACGATATTTTTTGCGTTTATTTGTAAAAATATTGGAAATTTGGCGAAAATTTTAATTTTTATGACATTAAACAGAAAGTTATGATACAAAAAATAGTTACTAAATAACATTTCCCACTTGTCTACTTTACATCAGCACAATTTCTGAAACATAATTTTTTTTTGTTAGGAAGTTAGAAGGGGTCAAAGGAATTTCTCATATTTCCAACAAAATTTACAAAACCATTTTATTTAAGGACCGCATCACATTTGGAGTGACTTTGAGAGGCATAGGTGACAGAAGATACCTAAAAGTGACCCCATTCTAAAAACCTACACCCCTTACACTACTCAAAATCACATCCAAGAAGTTTATTAACCCTTTAGGTTCTTCACAGGAACCAAAGCAATGTAGAAGGAAAAAATGAAAATTTTACTTTATCCCTCAAAAATGTTACGTTAGCCTCACATTTTGCATTTTCACAAGTGTAACAAGATAAAATGCACAATAAAATGTTTTGTGAAATTTCTCCTGCATGCGCTGATACCTCCTATGTGGTGGAAATCAATTGTTTGGGCGCAGAGCAGGGCTCGGAAGTGAAAGAGCGCCACTTGAATTTTTGAAAGCTAAATAGGCTACAATCATTAGCGGATGCCATGTCACATTTGGGTACCCCCCTAATGTGCCTAAACAGTGGAACGGAACTCCCCCACAAAGTGGCCCTATTTTGGAAACTAGACCCCTCAAGGAATTTATCTAGATATTTGGTGAGTCCCTTGAATCCTCAGTGGCTTCACAGAAGTTTAGAACATTGAACCATAAAAATAAAAAAATAAAAATGTACTCTTCTGCAATTTCTCCTGAGTACAGCGATACCCCATATGTGGTTCACGGCGGGGCTCAGAAGGGAAGGAGCGCCATTTGAATTTTGGAGCGCACAATTGTCTGGAATAGATAGCGGACGCCATGTTGTGTTTGGGGTGCCATCCATGTGAGGGCTTGTTTTTTGCGGGACGAGTTGACGTCTCTATCGGTACCATTTTCGGGCATATAACATTTTTGGATTGTTTTTTATTCTCATTTTTGGTAGGTAGAATTAAGATGAAACAGCAATTCGGGAATTGGTTTTTGCAATTTTTTTTTATCTTGTTAACTGTTTGGTAAAAGTAACAGCACAGGTTTATTCTTCCGGTCAGTACGGTTACACCGATACTATATTTATATAATTTTTTATGTTTGCTGCTTTTACGCAATTAAAACAATTTTTTGGAAAATAGAATTTTTTTTTGCATTGCTGTAAGCTGTAACTTTTTTATTTTTCCACTGATGGAGGTGGGTGGCGGCTTGTTTTTTGCGGGACCAGATGTAGTTTTCAGCCATTTGTTTTATGTTCAACTTTTTGATTACGTTTTATTGCACTTTTTTTTCTGCAGTATGAGGAAATATCATTTTTGATGCATTTTTTTTTAAAACTGTACACTGAAGGGGTTAAATAGCATGACAGTTTTATAGATCAGGTAGGGCCGGACGCGGTGATAACAAATACGTGCACTTTTTTCTGTTTATTTTTTTATATAAATAAATATATTTCTGGGTATAATTTTTTTGTCTTTTTTTTCTTTTTACATTTTCCAAGTTTTTTTTTTTGCTTCTTTCCCCTGGTCCCTATATGGGACTTTCACTTTTCTTAGGCTGCTTTCACACATCCTGTTTTTCCTGTGCGGCACAATCTGGCGCTTTGCAGAAAAACCAAAACCTTTTTTTTTTGCCGCCGGTTGCGTTTTTTTGCATAGACTTACATTAGTGCCGGATTGTGCCGCATGGACTTGCGTTCTTTCCGTTTTTTTGCCGCATGCGGCAGATTTAGCCGATGCTGTGGCTGGATTGAACATTGCCTGGCACGTTTTTTTGTCCGCCAAAAAAAACCCGCATCGCGACGCATCCGGCTGATGCGGCGCGATTTGCAATGCATACCTATGGACGACGCATGCGGCGTCCTGCGGCAAACACCGCATCCGGCCACCGCATGCGGCTTTTTCCACTGCGCATGCTCAGTAGCCTGCCGCAAGTGGCAAAAACCGTACGGGCCGCATGTAAAAAACTTATGCAAAGGATGCGGTATTGTCGCCGCATCCGTTGCATAGGTTGTAGAGCCGGATTGGCCGGCTCTGCTAAAACCGGAGGTGTGAAAGCAGCCTTAGGCTACTTTCACATATCCGGTTTGAGCAGTGTGGCTCAATCCAGCTGTGAAACCTATGCAACGGATGCGGCGAAAACACCGCATCCTTTGCATAAGTTTTTACATGCGGCCCGTCCGTCTTTTTCCGGTTGCGGCACACTAATGAGAATGCGCAGTGGAAAAAACCGCATGCGGCGGCTAGATGCGGTTTTTGCCGCATCGCGCCGCATCCGGTGTCCATAGGCATGCATTGAAAAATGAGCTGCAGCGGCTGGATGCGGCTCAATGCGTTTTTTTTTTGCCGGAGCAAAAAACATGCCAGGCAACGTTCAATCCGGCCACTGCATCGGCTAAATCTGCCGCATGTGGCAAAAACCGGACAGAACGCAAGTCCATGCGGCACAATGCGGCGCCAATGCAAGTCAGGCTACTTTCACACTTGCGTTGGACGGCTTCCGTAGCATTGCGTTGTGTGACGGATGCAACGGATGCGTTGCATATAGTGGCACAACGCAATGCTACAGATCGTACAAAACAACGGAAAGCTTTATTTATTTATTTTTTCTTTCTTCTTCTTTACAGTTTACCGGCAGCCGACTATTGTGAACGATCACCTGATCGCTCTCAATAGCCGGCGGCTGAGCGCTCAAATGAGCGCCCTCACATGCCGGCGGCCGGGCGATCAGCTGATTGCTCTCAATAGCAGGCGGCCGAGCGCTCAAATGAGCGCACTCACATGCCGGCGGCCGGGCGATTAGCTGATTGCTCTCAATAGCCGGGGGCTGGGCGCACAGCTGAACCTTCAGCCACCGAGAAATAAAATAAAGTTTGTGATAAAAAAAAAGAGAGCATGTGGAGTGAATAATAAACGTTTCCGCTGCTCAAAAAAAGCAGCGTTCCTTCCGCCCGACGCAGCGTCAAAATAACGACACTGTGTCGTCCAGCGGATGCAACGCTGACACTTGCGTTACAGTGCGTTGTCCATACAAGTCTATGGAGAATAGCGCAGTGCGTTAACGGACTGCGCTATTCTCCATAGTGACGGACTCCGCTGAACGCAAGTGTGAAAGTACCCTCAATGCTGGAAAAACGAAACCGGCAGCAAAAAAAAAAGGGTTTTGTTTTTTCAGCAGAGCGCCGGATTGTGCCGCACTGCTACAGCTGGATGTGTGAAAGTAGCCTATAAGTCTGATCGCTGGTATAATGCATTGCCATACAGCAGCATCACAGCAGTGCATTATACTGGCAGCGTCAGGCTGCAGATCGCCTGTCAGATCCTGCTGCTGGCTGGGTCTCACAGGCCACCGTACATATGAGACCCGGAGTCATGTGATGTTCGGATGCCATGACAACCCTAGGTCCTGTGTGATCGTGACACAGGAGACCCGGGAGAGGTGAGAGAAGCGGCTCTCTGTACCTCTGACACTTCTATGTGCTGTGATCACTATTGATCACAGTTGCTACACGATCACAAAGGGTTAACCTCATCCGGACCTGATCCAATCAGATCCTGGTGATGTCCCAGGGCAGAATGTTCTCCACTGGAATCCCGGTGCTGGCAGCCTGCAGGGGGCGCGATCCCCTCCAGACCAGTGATAAACGTCGCCTCTGCACAAAGCCCGGCAGAACTGGACGTTTATATACTGCGGCCGTCCTGGAGAGGAAACGGGTCCGTGATTCGGATAATGGATCTTCATGACACATTGTCCTTCATGTTAGTGGTAGATTTGTCTATGTGATTTGCGTTTATTTATGATAAGCCCCAAACAGAACTTCCTGACTCCATGCGGGGAATGGACGCGCTCAGGAGAAAGTGGGGAACAACGTGAGGGCTCCATTTCTTCATGTTACCTCTTGCAAAAGAGAAAAAATTGGGGCTAAAACAACATTTTTGTGAACAAATTGTAATATTTCTATATGACGACCTAATAATGATGTTATCAAATTCTGTGCAGTCCCTGTGGGTTACAAATCCTCAGTTCACACCCCTTGATAAAATCTTTGAGGGGTGCAGTGTCTGCGCTCCCTGAGACCCGGCTATACTGATTAGCGGTGATGTCAGTAATGTCTCCGTTCATTAGACTGTCTGGGTGACGCTGTGTTCTGTGTGACCCGGCAATTCTGATGAACATTGACATTACTGGGGTCACCGAACATCATAATCACCGGGTCTCATAGAACGAAGCGGGAGGCGGGAGTGGCTGCTGCTCAAAGTCTATGGAGCCTTGTTCTGAGCCTCCATAGTCTTTGATATACGTAATCGAGTAACACTGTGGAAACCGCTGGACTACATCAGACCTGGAAACTTTACTAACTAATACTGTAAAATGGTGAACGCGGAACAGTCTCTTGTTTTGATATCTCTTTCTATGTTTTTCAGGTTTCCATTTGTGGACTGCATCGGATTCCCTGGACTACATCAAATTCCCTGGACTACATCGGATTCCCTGGACTACATCGGATTCCCTGGACTGCATCGGATTCCCTGGACTACATCAAATTCCCTGGACTGCATCGGATTTCCTAGACTACATCGGATTTCCTGGACTACATCAAATTCCCTGGACTGCATCGGATTCCCTGGACTACATCGGATTCCCTGGACTGCGTCGGATTCCCTGGACTACGTCGGATTTCCTGGACTACATCGGATTCCCTGGACTGCATCGGATTCCCTAGACTACATCGGATTCCCTGGACTGCATCGGATTCCCTAGACTACATCGGATTCCCTGGACTGCATCGGATTCCCCGGACTACATCGGATTCCCCGGACTACATCGGATTCCCTAGACTACATCGGATTCCCTGGACTGCATCGGATTCCCTGGACTACATCGGATTTCCTAGACTACATCGGATTTCCTGGACTACATCAAATTCCCTGGACTGCATCGGATTCCCTGGACTACGTCGGATTCCCTGGACTGCGTCGGATTCCCTGGACTACGTCGGATTTCCTGGACTACGTCGGATTCCCTGGTCTACATCGGATTCCCTAGACTACATCGGATTCCCTGGACTGCATCGGATTCCCTGGACTACATCGGATTCCCTGGACTACATCGGATTCCCTGGACTACATCGGATTCCCCGGACTACATCGGATTCCCCGGACTGCATCGGATTCCCCGGACTGCATCGGATTCCCCGGACTGCATCGGATTCCCCGGACTGCATCGGATTCCCCGGACTGCATCGGATTCCCCGGACTGCATCGGATTCCCTGGACTGCATCGGATTCCCTGGACTGCATCGGATTCCCTGGACTGCATCGGATTCCCTGGACTGCATCGGATTCCCTGGACTGCATCGGATTTTCTGGACTACATCGGATTCCCTGGACTGCATCGGATTCCCTGGACTGCATCGGATTCCCTGGACTGCATCGGATTCCCTGGACTGCATCGGATTCCCTGGACTGCATCGGATTCCCTGGACTGCATCGGATTCCCTGGACTGCATCGGATTCCCTGGACTGCATCGGATTCCCTGGACTGCATCGGATTCCCTGGACTGCATCGGATTCCCAGGACTGCATCGGATTCCCAGGACTACATCGGATTCCCAGGACTACATCAGATTCCCAGGACTGCATCGGATTCCCAGGACTGCATCGGATTCCCTGGACTACGTCAGATTCTCTGGACTACATCGGATTCCCAGGACTACTTTGGACATCCATGGGTATTTTTCTTTAAAGGTAAGGTGTCACTTTTTTAATTTTTGTTTTAATGATACTGATTATGGAATCAATTATTTTAATACAAAATTTAATTTATTTTTTATTTAGTTTTCATTGAATTCTATTTTTACTGAAACACTGGGGGCTGCCATCTTGGATTTGCAGTGTGTAACGACTCACCTCAAAACGGCAGCCCCTGTCCATAAAGGCTGATAGTCGGACTCCGACCCTATTCTCTAGCACTGTGTCTGCTCCTTGCTGTGAGCTGGACATGCCCTTGGGCTGTCCTGATTACAGCTCTGGGAGGAGACCGCCGCCATCTTTGTGGCGCCCATGGCATATGCTATGTGCTGCACTTTCCCACTGTCTCCCGCTCTGTGCCACTGCTCAGCGTTAGTAGCCAAGCGATGACACTGGGCTGAGAGGCAGGGCCGGCGTCAGCACCCACTCGCTGTCGGCAGGGGTGATGAGGTATCCTGTGGTCCCCGGGCCGAGTTTCGGGGACCGCAGTGCTCGGGCTTGCAGTCGCACTTTCCTGGCTGCCATCAGTTAAATCCACACCAGCACGTAGCGTTCTCTGCTGAGCTCTGCGTCCAGGGCAAGTTCATCTGTGGGCAGAGCTAGCGAGCAAGTGTGCTGAGCTCCCGTCCCACATATGAAGAAAGGATTCGAAGCACCAACATCCCACCAAGCTGTATGTCCCCGCATCCCCAGCGCTGCCTGTATACCCCCCAAAACTCTGTCCCTCCAAACCCTAGCACTGCCTCTATACCCCCCAGAACTCTGTCACCCCCAACCCCAGCGCTGCCTGTATACCCCCCAGAACTTTCTGTCACATGATCCGAATGCTGTATACCCCCCAGAACTGTCTGCCCCCCAACACCAGCACTGCCTGTATACTCCCAGAACTGTCTTTCCCCCCCAACTGCAATGCTGCCTGTATGCCCCCCAGAACTGTCTGTCCCCCCAACCCTAGTGCTGCCAGTATACCCCCCCAGAACAGTCTGTCCCCTGACCATAGTGCTGTATACCTCCCAAAACTGTTTGTCCCCCCAACTGCAGTGCTGCCTGTATACCCCCAGCATTGTCTGTCCCCCCAACCCCCAGAGCTGTATACCCCCCAGAACTGTATGTGGCGCAGAGCAATATTGCTGTACAGAATAAGGCGGCACAGCAATATGGCAGCATCGTATATGGAGACATAGCAATATGGCGGCAGAGCAATATGGTGGCACAGTATATGGTGGCACAGGAATATGGCAGCACAGCAATATGGCGGCACAGTATATGGTGGCACATCAATACAGCAATATGGTGGCACAGCAATATCGCAGCACATCAATATGGTGGCACAGTATATGGTGGCACATCAGTACAGCAATATGGTGGCACAGTATATGACAGCAGAGCAATATGGCAGCACAGGAATATGGCTGTACAGCAATATGACTGCACAGCATCTAGCGTCACAGTATATGACAGCACAGCAATATGGTGGCACAGCATATGGCAGCACAACATATGGGGCACAGCAATATGGCAGCACAGTATGTGGGGCACAGCAATATGGTGGCACAGTATATGGAGCCACAGCAATATAGTGGCACAGTATATGTCGGCACAGCAATATTGCGGTATAGAATAAGGCGGCACAGCAATATGGCTGCACAGTATATGGCAGGCACAGTATATGGAGCACAGCAATATGGAAGCACAGTATGTGGAGCACAGCAATATGGCAGCACAGTATATGTGGCACAGTATATGGGGGCATAGCAATATGGCGGTACAGTATATGGGGCACAGGAATATGGCGCCACGGAAATATGGCGGCACAATATACGTCGGCTCACAGGGCTGTATTTGCCACTAGGCAGTGGCCCAAGACCAAAACTTAAAAAAAGCGCTTTTTTTGTTAAAAAAAAACCAAAAAACGTTCCTCACTCATCCAAACTCTTTATTAAATCCTTCTTCCTTTTGGAGGAGGGAGGGGGCGCTGCAGACATTTATATTGGCTTCTATAAGACAAGCGAATATGAATGAAGCTGTGAGGGCATCGGCACTTCCGGGGTCAGCGAAGCTCCAATCAGTTCCCTGCCCCGACGTGCGGCTGTGCGCTCACTCTACAGAGGTCACAGCAGCGTGGAACAACGCTGCGCGGAGGAGGATGGAAGATGCCTCCACTGCCGCGGAAGAGGATGGAAGATGCCGCCACCGCCGCAGAAGAGGACGGGAGATACCACCGCAGAGGATGACGGGAGATGCCGCCACCGCCGTGGAGGAGGACGAGAGATGCCGCCACCACTGAGTAGAAAGGAAGATGTTGCCGCTGCAGAGGTGGACGGGAATGGATGCAGCCGCCGCTGACTACGACGGAAGATGCCGCCACCACAGAGGAGGACGGGAGATGTAACCACCATAGAGGAGGACAGGATATGCCGCCACCGCCGCACAGGATGACGGGAGATGCCGCCAGTGCAGAGGAGGACGAGAGATGCCACAACTGCTACAGAGGAGGACAGGAGATGCAGCCGCCGCAGAGGAGGATAAGAGATGCCGCCACGAAAGAGGATGGACGATGCCGCCACCGCCACAGAGGAGGACGGGAGATACAGCCGCTACCTCCATAGAAGAGGACGGGAGATGTTGCCGCAGAAGAGGACGGGAGATACACCTGCTGCAGAGGAGGATGGGAGATGCAGCCTTGAGCAGGTAAGCAATTTACAGCCGAAGACCAAGCCGAATAAGCAGCCTGGGGGGAGTACAACATGGAGGATGGCGTATGATGAGGGGGGCACAGCATGGGGATAGAGCATAATGGGAGGGGATGGAAAATGTGAGTGGTGCACAGTATAGCGAATGGGGGTTGCAGTATGGAGAATAGGAGGCACGGTATGGAGAATGAGGTAGCATGGGGATCGCTCAGGAGTCTGAGAGGGCTCTGTATGCAGAATGTGAAGCATAAGGCTCATTATAGAGTGGGGACAACATGAAAGGGACAGTGAAATGGGGTTTGTATGGAGAGGTGGGGACAGTGAAGGTCATAAGTGAGGAAGGTGTGGAGGGTATAATTCATAGTGGGTAGGACAGTGGGGGGGTTTAATTTGCGGGGGGCAGTGTGGCTGTCATCAAAGTTGCCACCAGGAATTTCAGAGCCCCAAACTGCCAACATTTTTGGGCCCCCTTGATCCTCCGCCCAGGCTCCACCTCATCTCTGACTCTGCCCCTCGAACCTTCCCCAGTCCCACCACCACCCTTGGAAAATCTCCAATTCTGCAAACAGTCCTCACCAATCAAACATTAACTTCTAGTCGTCATTTTCACAGCCCGAAAAAATCTGCATGCGCCGTTTTTCGGGTTCTCTATATGACGTGTCCTAGACACAATCGTCAGCCATATGCGTGTGTGTACAGACAGACAGAGACACACAGAGGATATAGGCTACTAGCTATATAATAAAATATAGAGGATGCTGGCTGTGTATATATAATATGTGGGCTGCATATAGTGTATACACCACAATATACTGTACACATACATCCACACTATATACATACAGTGCTGGCCAAAAGTATTGGCACCCCTGCAATTCTGTCAGATAATACTCAGTTTCTTCCTGAAAATGATTGTGATCACAAATTCTTTGGTATTATTATCTTCATTTAATTTGTCTTCAATGAAAAAAAAAAATTGTCATAAAGCCAAATTGGATATAATTCCACACCAAACATAAAAAAGGGGGTGGACAAAAGTATTGGCACTGTTTGAAAAATCATGTGATGCTTCTCTAATTTGTGTAATTAACAGCACCTGTAACTTACCTGTGGCACCTAACAGGTGTTGGCAATAACTAAATCACACTTGCAGCCAGTTGACATGGATTAAAGTTGACTCAACCTCTGTCCTGTGTCCTTGTGTGTACCACATTGAGCATGGAGAAAAGAAAGAAGACCAAAGAACTGTCTGAGGACTTGAGAATCCAAATTGTGAGGAAGCATGAGCAATCTCAAGGCTACAAGTCTATCTCCAAAGACCTAAACGTTTCTGTGTCTACGGTGCGCAGTGTCATCAAGAAGTTTAAAGCCCATGGCACTGTGGCTAACCTCCCTAAATGTGGAAGGAAAAGAAAAATTGACGAGAGATTTCAATGCAAGATTGTGCGGATGGTGGATAAAGAACCTCGACTAACATCCAAACAAGTTCAAGCTGCCCTGCAGTCCGAGGGTACAACAGTGTCAATCCGTACTATCCGTCGGCGTCTGAATGAAAAGGGTCTGTATGGTAGGATACCCAGGAAGACCCCACTTCTTACCCCGAGACATAAAAAAGCCAGGCTGCAGTTTGCCAAAACTTACCTGAGAAAGCCTAAAACGTTTTGGAGGAATGTTCTCTGGTGAGATGAGACAAAAGTAGAGCTTTTTGGGAAAAGCCATCAACATAGAGTTTATAGGAAAAAAAAAAAGGCATTCAAAGAAAAGAACACGGTCCCTACAGTCAAACATGGCAGAGGTTCCCTGATGTTTTGGGGTTGCTTTGCTGCCTCTGGCACTGGACTGCTTGACCGTGTGCATGGCATTATGAAGTCTGAAGACTACCAACAAATTTTGCAGCATAATGTAGGGCCCAGTGTGAGAAAGCTGGGTCTCCCTCAGAGGTCATGGGTCTTCCAGCAGGACAATGACCCAAAACACACTTCAAAAAGCACTAGAAAATGGTTTGAGAGAAAGCACTGGACACTACTAAAGTGGCCAGCAATGAGTTCAGACCTGAATCCCATAGAACACCTGTGGAGAGATCTCAAAATGGCAGTTTGGAGAAGGCACCCTTCAAATCTCAGGGACCTGGAGTAGTTTTCCAAAGAAGAATGGTCTAAAATTCCAGCAGAGCCTTGTAAGAAACTCATTGATGGTTACCGGAAGCGGTTGTTCGCATTTTTTTTGGCTAAAGGTTGTGCAACCAAGTATTAGGCTTAGGGGTACTTTGCACACTGCGACATCGCAGGTGCGATGTCGGTGGGGTCAAATTGAAAGTGACGCACATCCGGCATCGCATGCGACATCACAGTGTGTAAAGCCTAGATGATACGATTAATGAGCGCAAAAGCGTCGTAATCGTATCATCGGTGCAGCGTCGGCGTAATTCATAATTACGCTGACGCGACGGTCCAATGTTGTTCCTCGCTCCTGCGGCACGATACATCGCTGTGTGTGAAGCCGCAGGAGCGAGGAACATCTCCTACCGGCGTCACCGCGGCTTCCGTAGGTTATGCGGAAGGAAGGAGGTGGGCAGGATGTTTACATCCTGCTCATCTCCGCTCCGATTGGCCGCCTGCCGTGTGATGTCGCAGTGACGCCGCACGACCCGGCCCCTTAACAAGGGACGTCGCAGGGCAGGTGAGTGTGTGTGTGAAGCTGGCGTAGCGCTAATTTTCGCTACGCCAGCTATCACCACATATCGCTGCTGCGACGGGGGCGGGGACTATCGCACTCGGCATCGCAGCATCGGCCTGCGATGTCGCAGTGTGCAAAGTGCCCCTAAGGGTGCCAATACTTTTGTCTGGCCCATTTTTGGAGTTTTGTGTGAAATGATCAATGATTTGATTTTTGTTTCATTCTCTTTTGTGTTTTTTCATTGCAAGCAAAATAAGTGAAGATAATAATATCAAAGAATTTGTGATTGCAATCATTTTCAGGAAGAAACTGAGTATTAGCTGACAGGATTGCAGGGGTGCCAATACTTTTGGCCAGCACTGTATAGCATATGCAGACGTAATACAGGCTATAGTGTGCACCTGTATATACCGTATCGTGCTGTGTATGAGCTGGAAACCGGAGCCAAAAGACAGACACAGACAGTCGATACTCTCCAGCCGCGAGCGGCTCTGACGCTGATAACAGAAGGTTCTAATGGAGTCCTGGCGCTCGGCGGTGATTGGAGGATCCTCTCTCCTCGCGGTGACATCCTTTGTCTTCGGGACGGTCCTGTTTGTACTGCGCAGAGCAGCCTCTTTAGCGCATGCGCAGTATAAACTTCACAATAATGAACAGAGGAACAGAGGGCGGCCGGCAGCGTCAGACATCACTGATATCGCACACGGCCGGCCCCCTCTTCAGTGGCCATACTTCTAAGTAGCTGTGGCTATGACTGGGGCCCCGGGGCTTAATAAAGCTAAGCACCATATTTTTTGGACTATATTACGCTCTTTTACCATAAAACACACCCCATGATTACACAGCAGAAAATGGGAAAAAAACATTTTTTCTATTAAAACGTCCCTGGCGGTGTAAGGGGGGGTGTGGGGGGGGGTCATTATTACTAAATTTAAATGTACTAAGGCAGAATAGGGAGGTAATAAATCTATTGTTAGTGTTCTTCTGCAGTGTATATATTATACACACATGGCTCTGCTACATACACATATAGGTCCGGGTGCACGTGCAATGTGGCTGCAGCGTCGGTGTGGGTGTGCGTGCCCTGCAATGTGGCTGTAGCGCTGGCGTGGGTGCGCACACAGTGTGACGGCAGGTACGTTCTGACACATGGTTGCTGCCTGTATTTGACTGCAGATGCAATGAGGAGGAAGGTTGTTGTAGCGAGCTGACAGCACATCACAGCGCCGTGTCCCCCTCCCCACTGGAGCCGCTCATTGATATACTTCCAGGTGCATCAAGTGGCAGCTACAGACACGGGATCCAGGCATCAGAACGCAGCACTGACGCTTGGAGTGTGCCGCTGTGCTCCACCACGTTGTGTGCAAAGAATATCCAAACTTTTGGAATAATTTTTATGTTTTAGGCCCCTTCTGAGTAGACTGCTTAGAAGACCACCATTAAGGAGACAGAAGAGCATGCAGACAGAATGTATACCGTGAGTAGAATTTCATAGTCTTGTTTCCTGATCTGTGCACTTAAGAGGTCTTTTGAGCAATTGGTGGGGTTCTCAGGTTGCACCCCCATGATGCCCCTTCTCCTTACTTAGCCCACTTCTGCCACTACTAAACTCCTCAGAATTATTGGACCTAAACATATAAGATATCTTCCAAAAGTTAAGTCTACTGCCTGTGACTAATCAGTATTGTGATTCCTATATGGTCCACAGTCTGATGATGCCTGATAACATCTACCAGCATCTCCTTACCATTGTTAAGGACATACTGGGAGTTGTTTGTAAAGGCAATACAATTGTATATGGGTCTAACCTGACACTGGACATGATTGCTGTACTATGTTTGGCAATGTATTCATGTACTGACGGTGGTTTTGGTGATGTATTACTGTATTGACGGTGGTTCTGGTGATAGTCATGGGGATGTTGTAATATTTACCTTATCAGTATTGATCCTAAAACATAGGGTCAGTGTGCTGGATTAAAAATACAGCTATCTGCATGTCTGTCAGACGAATGAGTAAGAGACCCCATAAACTATAGTCTGATTTTCCGGCCTGCAGCTATCCTGCTCGGCTCTCCCTTATACAGGAGCACTCATTCTGCCAAGTGTTCCTGTGTTCTCTATTAAAGCCACTGCTAGACGTCTCCGGCAGCAGCTTATCATTTAGAGGATGATAGGATATACACTCCGTAATCGGACATGCTGGATCCTTATCCCCCCCAACAATCATGAGTTAGAGCCCCCATACACATTGGACTGTCAGCAGACTGTCTGTATTGGCGGGTTTAGACAATTTTAGGTTAATGTGTATGGAGGTCTTAGCTACTATCTGAAGGCTCTGTGCACTCTCGGGGTGTGTGCACACGAGGTCTTGTAGATGTCTGTGAACCCCCGGAGTTATTCAGATGGAAGACGCTTCAGGACAGTCGTCATTTTATCCTGAAGCAAATGTTTTATTTTTTTTTTTTGTTGCTTCTTGGTTGTTTTTTTCCAACATCTTTTAGCTTCTGGTTTTTATTTATTTTTTTAATAAATTAGTAAGTAGCATCCAAGCAGAAGCCGCCATATAATGGACCGGTCGCTTTTAGCCGCTTCATGTCTGAGGAAACCTGACACAGTTAAAAAAAACTGCAAAGACTGAACATATGAGCAGCAAGTGGTATCTACATTGCAGTGTGTGAGGTCAGTCCTTTGAGAATTTATAGTTTTTTTGGGCAGGTTACAGAGCGGATCTGTCTGAAAAAAATGCTGTTTGCACATACCCTTAAGGCCCCGTTACACGCAACGACATCGCTAACGAGATGTCGCAGGGGTCACGGAATTCGTGACACACATCCGGCCTCGTTAGTGACGTCACTGCGTGTGACACGTACGACCGACCGCTAACGATGCAAAATACTTACCAAATCGTTGATTGTTGACACGTCGTCCATTTCCCAAATGTCGTTGCTGCTTTTGGACACAGGTTGTTCGTCGTTCCTGAGGCAGCACACATCGCTACGTGTGACACCCCAGGAACGACGAACAATGCCGTACCTGCGTCCTCCGGCAATGAGGTGGGCGTGTCTTTCATGCGGCTCCTCTCCGCCCCACCGCTTCTATTGGCCGTCTGCCGTGAAACGTCGCCGTGACGCTGCACGAACCGCCCCCTTAGAAAAGAGGCTGTTCGCCGGCCACAGCGACGTCGCTAGAAACGTAAGTACGTGTGACGGGTATTAGCTATATTGTGCGCCACGGGCAGCAATTTGCCAGTGACGCACAAACGACGGGGGCAGGTGCTTTCACGAGCGACATCGCTAGCGTTGTCACTGCGTGTAAAGCGCCCTTTAGTCTGACTGATCAGAAGGGGGCGCAACCACTGACAGTGCCTACCTAGGGCAGCATGATCTCCAAATATGGCAATATGGCGGCACAGCATTATGGCAGCACAGCAATATGGCGGCACAGCAATATGGCAGCACAGCAATATGGCGGCACAGCAATATGGCGGCACAGCAATATGGCGGCACAGCAATATGAAAATCAGACAGGTCACAGTGTGTGGATGCAGAGTAATTTTGTCCAATATAGTTTTCACAGCAAAAAATGCAAAAGAACTCATAAAAATATCTTTATTGAAAAAATGTATTAAAAAAAGCCCTACCTGGGTGCTTATATACAATGATTCAATACTTTCCCCTCTTAATCTGATGGAGGTTTAGCATTCATATATATAGTCACATAATATCCCCATGCTCCTGTGTCACATCACAATGAATATGGATATTTGACCCCTGCCTCAATCTGGACGGACCCCAATAGTCCTATATTACTGCTTGGCTATTTTTTGGGGGAACCCGTATGGAGATATCTATGTATCGGCTTATCTAAGTCTTCCTGATTAAGAACTACTCCGTGTCTGCAGTAATATAAATGCTGGATACGTCTATGCTATAACCAGACGAGGGAAAACTGAAGTTTCAGTCAACTAAATCATTTGGTGGAGAAATTTTGAATAAGACCCTGATGAACCTCCCACCGTCAGAGGGGAAACGCGTCGGGTTATGCATTCCCCATGATATTTTCCTTGGGAAACATTGTGTGATGGGGATTGTTTTGGTTTTCTCTTCTATGATGTATTAATACCCCCAATTTGTCCTTAGTGGACGGCATCAATAGGGGGGATTCTCTAGGTTTGCTCTGAATTTTCCATGAAAGGAAATGATTATCAATAGTGTATATGATTATATGACTTATAAACCAGAGAATGGACGGTAGTGACCGGAGTATACGGACTCATGGTATAGACGTTTGAGAGCAGGTTTACAGTCTAAAGGCCCTGTCACACATAGAGATAGATGTGTGGTAGATGTGTGGTAGATGTGTGGTAGATGTCTGATAGATGTGTGGTAGATGTGTGGTAGATGTGTGGTAGATCTGTGGTAGATCTGTGGTAGATCTGTGGTAGATGTGTGGTAGAGGTGTGATAGATGTGTGGTAGATCTGTGGTAGATCTGTGGTAGATGTGTGGTAGATCTGTGGTAGATCTGTGGTAGATCTGTGGTAGATCTGTGGTAGATCTGTGGTAGATCTGTGGTAGATGTCTGATAGATGTGTGGTAGATGTCTGATAGATGTGTGGTAGATGTGTTGTAGATGTGTGGTAGATCTGTGGTAGATGTGTGGTAGATGTGTGGTAGATGTGTGGTAGATGTGTGGTAGATGTGTGGAAGATCTGTGGTAGATGTCTGGTAGATCTGTGGTTGCAGTGAAATTGTGGACTATCACTTCCAGGTTTGTGGCTGTGTACAAATGGAACAATATGTCCCATGATTTCACTGCAACCACAGATCTGCCAAAGATTTATCTCTGTGTGTGACAGGGCCTTAAGTCTAAAGTGGGCTTTACACGCTGCGATCTCGCTAGCGAGATCGCAAGCGATCGTACCCGCCCCCGTCGGTTGTGCAACACGGGCAAATCGCTGGCCGTACCGCACAACATCGCGTGGACCTGTCACACACACTTACCTGCTCTGCGACGTCGCTCTGGCCGGCGAACCGCCTCCTTTCTAAGGGGGCGGTTTGTGCGGCGTCATAGTGACGTCACACGGCAGGCATCCAATAGAAGCGGAGGGGCGGAGATGATTAGGGACGTAAACATCCCGCCCACCTCCTTCCTTCCGCATTGCCGGTGGACGCAGGTAAGGAGATGTTCTTCGTTCCTGCGGTATCACACACAGCGATGTGTGCTGCCGCAGGAACGACGAACAACAGCGTACCTGCAGCAGCAGTGATATTAAGGAAATGAGCGACGTGTCAACGAGCAACGATTTTTCATGTTTTTGTGCTCATTGATCGTCACTCATTTGTGTTACACGCTACGATGTCAGTAACGGCGCCGGATGTGCGTCACTACCGACGTGACCCCGACGATATATCGTTACCGATATCGCAGCGCATAAAGCACCCTTAAGGTTTCTTTTTTTGTAAAGCTATATCTGGGAATTTCATTGTCGGAGGATTCTAGGGTATTACGAGGGTGATCAGCTCCCCCCCCATTTCCCACTTTGTGTGTAGACCCTCATTTTCCTCCTCTCTATTCTTTTTGGTATCAGTATTTAGAGGCATTTTTATCTTGTGAATGTTATCTGAGCACCCAGGTAGTTTTTTTTTTAATATATTTTTTCAATAACGGTATTTTATGAGTTCTTTTGTATTTTTGCTCTAAAAACTTGCACAGCAATATCGGGGCACAGGAATATGGGGGCAGAGTATATGGGGCATAGTATACAGTGAGGCACAGTATACAGTAGAGCACTATGCAGTTGTCCTTGGTGACACTTTAGACATTAGGATCACTTTTCAGTCACCAACAAAATGGCTCCGCACTGTGATCCTAAACTTCATCTTCCCTTTTCCTTTTGGAAACACCCAGATCGGGAGGGGGAGGTGACATCACACACAGGAGAGCAGATTCTGCCCACTATTACTGCAGCTGTAATGTGACCTAGTCCTACACTAGGATTTCAGCAGCTGTGCCCCCTAGTGTTTAAGAGTGGAAACTATCAAACTTTGGAAATGATTTTTTTTTTTATATTTTGCTCAATTAAAAAGAAATAATAATAGTATTTAAACAAAGCCTTAAAACATTAATTCTTTACAGTTTTTCAGTTATTGAGAAAAACATTTTTTGACAACACCTTCCCTTTAATTAATTGGTGAACCAGGGAAAACTAGAAGTGTTGTTTAAAAGAAAATATTTTCTATGTGTTTTTTTTTTTTCTTTTTAGTTACTGAGTTAGTAATGGGGGTATCTGATAGATGCCTCTCCATTACTAACCCCTGGGCTTGATGCCATCTGATGCTACACAGCTGATATCAACCCCAGTAACCGTTACACTGATTGCCAACACACCAAGCTAATCAGAAATAGCCAGGTACAGCGTCAGAATTGGCGCAAATAATGTGATGCACCATTTCTGGAGCGGCTGCGGACTGCTGTTTATTAGGCTGGGAAGGGTCGGATAATCCTTGGCTTTCCCAGCCTGATAATATAGATGCAGGCTCATTAGATACCTTGTTGGTGGTACACCGAAACGCAGGGTGAAATGCGCGTTGGGGTAGATGAACCGCCACGGCCATTCTATTTTAACACCATTCTACCACCAACAAGGTATCTAATGTGCCTGCATATTATGGCTTTTCAGTTCATGTATCAGTTGTATGGTGGGTTAGCTTAGATCAGCGCCTGTACTTTGTATGTACAACTCTTAGTGGTAGTTGAGCACCATCTACTGGTCTTTATTAGGCACTACAGCTGACTATATACATATATATATATATATATATATATATATATATATATATACTGTATTTATCATATAACTTGGTACTAGGGTGTGGACATTGGTAGTTTCAGCACTTTGTATTGATTGCACAATATTCACTTTATTCTGTGCAGTTATATCATTAATCGTTAATGTAAAACATAAGTAGTATCCAAATACAAAAATCACTGCACAAACCAGAGAAGAAAGAATTGGGATTGAACCCCCATGTATTAAACAAGTGAATGACTTTATCTAAACAGGTGAACAGTGATAACATGCTGCACAGACAAACCAGAAGGGGGTGCACAATCCAAGAAGATAAACCCAATGTGTAGATAACAAGAGGATTTACATGGATAAGCACATGGTGTAATATACCCCAATATGTAATACAACCAGTCTTAAGCGTATACAAAAAATTCACATAGGGAGAGATGATATCATCAAGACAACATAGTGATGAATAATTCCAGGAGGTAAAGCCAGAATTAAACTGAAGGCTCACCTATGAAAGAGAAGGTTGGGGTTAACCAGCAGGAATGGCGCCTTGTCTTTAAGTAATGGATTTGTTTTGCAAGGGAATTCCTTGTGTCTGTCCCTCTGAATAGGACTGAAATGTGGTCGTGGCCTTATGAAGAACTTGATATCTTACCAGATTGTTATAGGCGGGGATTAGCGATATGTACCAGAACTGCTCGTGGTTCTTGGTACATATTGGACCTGACAGGTTCCCTTTAAATTCTTTAATTAAACAAAAAAGGAAAATGGGTCGATGCAGAAGTTTGTGCACCCTGCATGGTTAGTGCTGACCCGGGGACAAATCTGCCTCACTAGGTAATTCTCCCCCTCCCTCTCCTGGTCTCCAAATATGAGACTGCAGTGGATATACTGTACATATAGAGAGATACATTTTATTTTTACTTTTTATATGTATTTCTAATATAACACAAAGTTGCAAAACCTGTAACTAACGCCAATTCCCGTACCCTAACGCTGGCCCTAAGTAACTGTTCTAAACTTATTGCCTCCTTATGCCCTACACCTAACTAAAGCTACATAATGATGGTTGTACAGGACAAAATTACATTGAAAAAAAATGAAAAGACACACACACACACACACACACACACACACACACACACACACACACACACACACACACTGTATATAGCATGAATGACAGGAAATGGGAGGAATGACAAGTAGACGTGCATAAAAAACAGACAACACAAATTGATTGTTACACATCTGGATAGAAATAACATTGCAATCACTGTTCTGAATTACATGACTTGTTATTTCGGACTTACAGAAAACGCTCTCTGAAATATTCCACACATTTTTTTCTCTTGTGTAATCACAAAAACCTGAATGGGATAAATAGAGAGAAGGTTCCTTATAATTACCATAATGTTAATTACCAGTTACATCAATAGTAAATATTCCATAACTACTGGCTAATTAACAAATTTAAGGTTTTCTGATAAAAAATTGTATGGGATCTGAGAATTGGGAAGTGAAGGAAAATTGTCATAAGAAATCAGAGACGTATATAGAGAGGAAATGGGGAATAAGAGGCCAGACCCGGAGTGTAAGATGCATGTACTCACTCTCTATACTCCTTCTATAACTCTCTCAGAGAAAGTCTGGGTGCGCGGTCCCTTATATACTCTTCATGATGTCATAATATCCAGGCAGAGGTGACCATGGTGATGAGTCTGTGATGTCAGAACATTCTAGAATGCTGAGCACAAGCCCTGCAGCCAATGAGATTCAATACAATGATGTATAATAAAGTCTATGGGGGTTTATAAATGTATGGGAATAATACGATGAGTACATTATAACAAATAAATGAGTGTTTTTATACATATAATAATAATAATAATAATAATTTTTATTCATATGGCACCAAACATTCCCAGCACTTTACAATTCAGAGGGGACATGTACAGACAATATGAGACATTACAGAATAACACAATTCAACAGACATGAAGAGGGGTGATGGCCCTGCTCGCAAGCTTACAATGTATGAGGAAATAGGGGAGGCACACTATATATACTATATGGACATAAGTAGGGGTTAGAGAGTTTGATGACATCTCATTCTGTATCCATCGCCATTAAACTGGAGTTGGTCCCTTTCTACAAGATTTTGAAGGTGTCTGTGGGACATTTATGAAGTCAGACAGTGATGTTGGATGGGTGGTCCTGGCTCGCAATCTCCATTCTAATTCATCTCAGAAGTGTTGGATGATGGTGAGATCAGGTTTGCAGCCGGTAAAACTCACACAACCACGGCTTTATGGACCTTGCTTTGTGCTCGGGGCACAGTCATGCAGGGAAATATAGATGCCCCCCCCCCCCATCTGTTACCACAAAGTTGGAGGCAAACATTTGTCCATAATGTCTTCTTCCTGATGAATTAAGATTTCCCTTCATTGGAACTAAAATACCAAGACCGAGCTCTGAAAAACAACCCCATAGGATTATGTCTCCCCAGCAAATTGTACAGCTGGCACAATGCAGTCAGGCCGGTAACGTTCCCCTGGCAGTCACAAAACCAGACTTGTCCATCAAATGCCAGATAGAGAAATGTGACCCGTCACCCCACAGAACACGTTTCCCTGCTCCAGAGGCCGGTAACAGCTGGGTTACACCGCTCCATTCCACGCTTGGCATTGTGCTTGGTGGTGTAAGGCTTGATTGCAGCTGCTCAGCCATGAAAACCCAATCCATGAATCCGCTCCCAGGGAACAATGTTTGTGCTGATGATAATATCAGAGGAGGTTTGGATTCTGCAGTTATGGAGCGTTGGTGACTTTTCTGCCCTCTGCTCCTCAGCACTCGGCCCCCGACTCTGGTGGTCTTCACTTCATGGCTGACTTGTGTGGTTTTTGAATTTCATTAATATCACGCACAGGTTTTGGGGGAATATCTAGGAGAAGGAATCTTCACAATCAGAATATCTTATAATATAGCATATTTCTTAGAATTACTATCCAAGCTTAGTTGGAAAAGTCGAGGTGATGTCTTTGAGGAAAGCTGTTGTCGCTCATTTCCCCTGACACTATGAAAAAATGGAAAGAAACTGAATTAGGGTTAAAGAGCAAAGACCGGTGTGTGCGGAGAGGACAAGGAGCTGCTGTATTCTGTTAGCCTGGTGTAATGTAGCACTGCCATGAAATGTTTTATTGCCTAAACCTGTGTAAATGTATATGCCGTGCAGAATAAGGCTATGTGCGCACGTTGCGTAATTCCATGTGTTTAAGCTGCGTATTGCACTGCAGCGTAAACGCATGCATCCTTCATCCTCATTACAATCTATGACGATTCTGCATAATCCATCCGCACATTGCGTTTGAGAGTGTATCGATTTGCATGCTGAAATTTTGATCCAAATCGCTGTGCTCAAAAAAGCAACATGCCACTTATTTTGTGCGCTTTGGATGCTGCTCCCACTCTGTCTATGGGAGAGGCAGCATCCCGAGCGCATGAAATCGGCATCTATTCTGCAGACAATCTGCATCCATTACGCAGTGTTTCTGCAGCGATTTGAAGCGCACAAGCACTGCCAAATCGCTGCAGAATTTTCAGCATGTACACTACGCAACGTGCGCACATAGCCTTGGAGTGGTAATATACTCATCATCACCTTCATCCATTGCATTTAGCAGGTGTTTCTTGGTCCGTTGGAATATTTCTCTTTCTAGTAAACAGCTTCATAGCGCTGATGTCTGAGCCTCTCTGCTCTTTGCTGCAGGTTTCTGAGAATGTGACATTGAAATCCACTTTGTCCAGTGCTGTGACTCTTCTGTTTTGCTTTGGACATATTCTTTCATCAATATTTTTTTTCTTAGCGGCTATAGATTTATCCATAAGTATCAGTGTATATACACTGCGTGGCCACTTTCTTAGGGGCACCTTGCACACTACGACATCGCAAGCCGATGCTTGCGATGCCGAGCGCGATATTCCCCGCCCCCGTTGCAGCTGCGATATCTTGTGATAGCTGCCGTAGCGAATATTATCGCTACGGCAGCTTCACATGCACTCACCTGCCCTGCAACGTCGCTCTGGCCGGCGAACCGCCTCTTTATTAAGGGGGCGGGTCATGCGGCGTCATTGTGACTTCACACGGCAGGCGGCAAATGGCAGCGGAGGGGCGGAGCAGAGCAGGACTTAAACATCCCGCCCACCTCCTTCCTTCAGCATAGTCGGCATGAGCTGCGGGTAGCAGGTAAGGTGATGTTCCTCGCTCCAACGGCTTCACACACAGCGATGTGTGCTGCCGCAGGAGCGAGGAACAACATCGTACCGTCGCAGCAGCGTAATTATGGAATTCCCCGACACTACACCGGTGATACGATTACGACAATTTTGCGCTCGTTAATCGTATCATCTAGGATTTACACACTACGATGTCGAGAGCGACGCCGGAAGTGTGTCACTTTCGACATGACCCCACCGACATCGCACCTGCGATGTCGTAGTGTGCAAAGTGATGTCGTAGTGTGCAAAGTGCCCCTTAGAGACCATGTGTACAGGATGATTACACCGACACTGGAGGGTACAGGATAATGACACCGACACTGGGGGGTACAGGATAATGACACTGACTGTACAGGATGACATTGACACCTGGAGGTACAGGATAATGATACTGACATTGGGAGTACAGGATAATGATACTGACAGTGGTGATACAGGATAATGACACTGACACTGGGGGTACAGGATAATAACACTGACACTGGGGGTACAGGATAATGATACTGACAGTGGGGATACAGGATAACACTGACAGTGGGGGTTCAGGATAATGACACTGACACTGGGGATACAGGATAACACTGACAGTGGGGGTTCAGGATAATGATACTGACAGTGGTGGTACAGGATAATGACACTGACAGTGGTGGTACAGGATAATGACACTGACACTTGGGATACAGGTTAATAACACTGACACTGGGGGTACAGGATAATAATACTGACAGTGGGGGTACAGGATAATGACACTGACAGTGGGGGTACAGGATAATGACACTGACAGTGGGGGTACAGGATAATGACACTGACAGTGGGGGTACAGGATAATGACACTGGGGGTACAGGATAAAGACACTGACACTGGGGATACAGGATAATGATACTGACAGTGGGGGGTACAGGATAATGATACTGACAGTGGTGGTACAGGATAATGACACTGACAGTGGGGGTACAGGATAATGACACTGGGGGTACAGGATAATGATACTGACAGTGGGGGGTACAGGATAATGATACTGACAGTGGTGGTACAGGATAATGACACTGACAGTGGGGGTACAGGATAATGACACTGGGGGTACAGGATAATGATACTGACAGTGGTGGTACAGGATAATGACACTGACACTGGGGATACAGGATAATAACACTGACACTGGGGGTACAGGATAATAATACTGACAGTGGGGGTACAGGATAATGACACTGACACTGGGGGTACAGGTTGACATTGACACCTGGAGGTACAGGATAATGACACTGGGGGTACAGGATAATGATACTGACAGTGGTGGTACAGGATAATGACACTGACACTTGGGATACAGGATAATAACACTGACACTGGGGGTACAGGATAATAATACTGACACTGGGGGTACAGGATAATAATACTGACAGTGGGGGTACAGGATAATGACACTGACACTGGGGGTACAGGTTGACATTGACACCTGGAGGTACAGGATAATGACACTGGGGGTACAGGATGATACTGACATTGGGAGTACAGGATAATGATACTGACACTGGTGATACAGGATAATAACACTGACACTGGTGATACAGGATAATAACACTGACACTGGGGGTACAGGATAATGACACTGACAGTGGTGGTACAGGATAATGACACTGACAGTGGTGGTACAGGATAATGACACTGACACTGGGGGTACAGGATAATGACACTGACACTGGGGGTACAGGATAATGACACTGACAGTGGTGGTACAGGATAATGACACTGACAGTGGTGGTACAGGATAATGACACTGACAGTGGTGGTACAGGATAATGACACTGACAGTGGTGGTACAGGATAATGACACTGACACTGGGGGTACAGGATAATGACACCGACACTGGGGGTACAGGATAATGTCTAGGATGTTGGATTTGGGAAGCTGGGTCAGGAGGTTGGCACATGCCCAATCTGTGTCTTCATAGCTTTGGTTGAAGATAATAGAGGAGTAGGGAGCCGCCAGCTTCCTGCACCACCACAGCCTATGCTCCTCGTCCCATCAAAGGTTTGGTGCAGCAGACAAGATGTGACTACATGGTGCCTGAAGTGCCAGCCATTCACAGCACAGGCTAGAGCAGGTCTATATATTTATGCTTATGATGGGAACAAAGTCATGTGGGGTTTTTTTTAGCCAGTCTACTTTTCTAAGTGTCGTGGGTTGGGGTACTGGGGATAGCATTTTGAGGCATTGTACCAAGGGCATAACGATAGCGATTGGAGACAGCACATTCAGCTGAAAAGTATTGCGGCACAGCCACGTTTCGTTTCCCTGCACCACAATACATGGTACCGGTCAATCATAGGCTGGCAGCTGACCTCATCGTACCAGTCAAAGCAGTGACATCATGCATCGCCATAGTGAAAACTGTATATAGGTGGCTGTATGTCAGTCATCTATATATATAGGGAGATTGTGTGCTGGTCATACGGTATATAAGGGGGGGGGGGGCTGTGTAATGGCCAGACTAAATTGAGGTGCTGTTTGGTAGTCAGACTGGGAGGCTATGTGGGGGCTCCTTGTGTACATAAGGGGCTATGTGGGGACACCTATATATGGGGGCTTCTCTATATAGGGGCTTCTGATGTCTATAGGGGGCTCCTACTGCCAATAGGGGGGACTGTATGGGGAGCTCCTGATGTCTATAGGGGGGATGTGTGTGGGGCTCCTGCTGTCTATAGGGGGGCTGTGTGTTGGGGCGCCTGCTGTCTACAGTGGGCTGACAGCATACATAATTCTGCTTAATATTAAGTGATGCAATTAATATATTAATAATATTGTGCATAATTAATTTGTCTATAGATTCGCCCTTCACAATGGTCACGGTCTCATGTAGCCTTTTGGTAAAATTAATTGCCCACCCCTGCATTACACTATACACAGGAACTCTGTGTATAGTGTATAATGTCACTGATAGATATCAGCGGACCTGTGGATATTTGGGTTCGACAAATTCACACGGACTTGGAAAAAAAAACCCCGAACTTTACTCTGGGTGCCAAACCCCTTACAAGTGAATGGTAACCCGCATTTCTGCGCTGAAAAAAAAAAAAAAAAAGCTGGCCAACGCATTTTGCTTTTACTCATCTGATAACTCACTGATGAGTAAGAGCAAACTGCTTGAAACGCATTGACCAGCGATTCCTATATTTTTAAAATGATCAAAATAAAAAGATGTTTTTAATATAGCAAGTCCGGAATGCCATTCTATACTATTAGGCCTAAGACAGACAGCATGAAAATGGGAACGAGTGGAATGCGATAAAACATCGCATTACATTCGGACCAATATTATTCTATGTGCCAGCACCCATGAGCGATTGTTTTCTCGGTCCGATTAGGGCTGAGAAAACAATCACAGCATGCTGTGGGTGCAATGCGATCCTTGTTCCTCTCGCACCCATTTAAGTCTATGGGGCGAGGAAAAAAAAAAATCGCGCTGCACTCGCATTACATTGGTGTACCGCGAGTGCAGAGCGAGAATGGCAATAGCCGGCAACGGAGGAGAGAGGGAGAGAAATCCCTCCCTCCCCTCCTCAGTGCCGGCCCACCCCCTGCAGCTGTGGTCTGATCGCACAATCGGACTTCAGTCGCAATGGCACTCACATGACACTCGGCTCCCGCTGTGCTACCAGCGTGAGCCGAGTGTCATGTGAGGATGGCAGTAGTCCCCGTGTGGCCCCGGCCTTACTGTGGGAGCTGGATCTTTCCTTTCTTCAATATCGAACCTGTGAACCGGCTCAGGAGCTTCCGTGCACCGCACTCGTGGCTGTATTGCTCATTCAAACATTCGATGGACCGGTGAGCTGATGTCTTTTTCTTTCTGCTTCATATAAACTAGTACAACATGAGGCACTTGTTTGCAAAAAAAAATTTCACGATCAGCGATGCAGATTCCACCACAGATGAACCGACACTAAGCAGTGTTGCAGGGTTTTATTGTATCATCTTCTGTCTACCTTTGTCTATTATTACTCTGCAATTTACATCTTAAATTAATTAATAAGAGTCACTGCTGAAGTCTTGTAGCATTCTTTTCTGGCTTGATAAATACCCGGAGCTTATATTGATTATTTCAATTGTAAGAACTGTATTCTTTATAGCTAGCACCAGAATTACTTTTTGACAAAATTAATGTCCCACTGCAGTATTAGAGCTAAACCGAGTTGTAGGGGATCTACAAGACACAGAGCTCTGGGATATAATCCAGATTGTATTGTGATGATGCTTTGATCCAATCTGTTTATAATGTTTAAGGGTATGTGCCCACGTTCAGGATTCAGTGTCCTGGACGCTGTGGGTCCGCGAGTCTCCTCCGCAAGAGAACGCAGCTGCTCGTACCCTCCGCAGGAGAACGCAGCTGCTCGTACCCACGATCAGGGTTCAGTGCGCTGCCGTCTTTCGCTTGTGTTCTCCCTATGGAGGACACATGCTGCGGTCTGGAAAGCCACACTCCAGGTCAGTGTTTGCTGTGGAAAAAACAAGCACAGTGGGCACAGGATTTCTAGAAATCACATCCACTGTGCTTGTATTTTACAATGCAGTGTTTTGGACGCAGCTGAAGCATGTTGTGTCCACAACGATGCAAACACTGATCGAGGGCACACACCCTAAAGTATTCTTCCAGCAAGAATATAAAACAATGCCATCTACACGTGGAGCATAAAAGGGTAGTGTGACTGTCAGCCCAAATGATTTGGGTCTAATACAGAATGCTGTGCCCCACAGACTGAGTTGTAGAACTAGAAAAATAAATATTTTCATAGGGGCTTAAAAGTGAAATGAATACAACATATGGCCCCTCCAGGCCAATAAATGACTGCCGATCGACTGTATATCAGCCGATCATTAGTTACGGACTGGTTGACTAACATGTTATATGCATGATTGTGGGTAGCACCTCACTCATTTACACAGGATGATGTGATGCCGATTATTTTTCAGCCTGCCTTCCTGTAAAAATGAGCCAATAGTCGGGAACCAGGAAAGCACAAACCTTTCTGGTCTCAGGGTCATATTGTCATGTTGAATCACTCGCAAGGGCGACAATAAAACATATAGGGGTATTATCCGCGGAGAGATTTATAGCAAATCACAATTATATACAACACAATCCATGATAAATGGTAGTCCAGAAAGAAGAACAGGAATAAAAAGGGTCCCCTTCAACCCCCAGTTAACACTTAGGAGAGGGTAAAGCCATGTATGATTGTGGTGTGTGTACATGTATAAGAGACAGAGAAAAAAATAATAATTGGGAGTCCATTTTATAATCCAGTGGTATCTTACCGGGGAGGGGGTCAGCGGTGGTGGAGCAGGGGCTACAGGAGGCAGAGGCAGTTCTGGAGTACGGCGATGCTGCGGGCGGTGCAGAGGGAGGCCAGATGCTCGCTGCGGGCTGTGGCGCTGCTGTGTACGGGGTCTGCTCTGTGCTGGCACGACTCTGTGCCAGGGCGGTGCGGGGCTGCTCTGTGCAGCGGGCAGTGAGGCACGAGTCATTCTGAAGATGGTGGTGTGGGCTTCAAAGAAATGGCAACTCCGACCACCATTATTTGTAGCCCTTACCACTGACGTCTTCAGAATGGCCTATGCCTTACCACCTGCTGCACAGAGCAGCGCTGCCCAGCATTGCCCCTGCCTTCTGTGACCCCCTCTTCACCACTTCCCTCCCGGTAACGCTGGTTTCACATCAGCGTTTTTCTGCCACACTGCCGGATACGGCACAAGTACAGTACAGTTCAAAGGCATCGCGGCAAGCTCCGGTCACATGCTGTCACATGCTCCGGTTCACTTGCCAGTGAACTGTATTGGACTGTACTGCACTTGTGCCGGATCCGGCAGTGCGGCAAAATACCGCTAATGTGAAAACTTGTATAAAAGGGATTATGTAACTAAGCTCATTTTAAAACCAAAGCCAGCCCCCATTCTATCCATCATCTGCAACAGAGAAGGGGACTGGCTTAGCTAAAAATATGAAGTTATAAACAAAAACAATGGGAAATGTGTGAATAAATTGAGAAGTGGGTAATATGACTCCACCTGTCAATGGGATATGTCCCTACACATTCGCACATTGTCCAATCAGTGCTGATAGTCATCCCATTTGGTAATATAATTAATTAGCGCAAAGGTGCCAGGGCTAGCACCAGGGTGTAATTCATCTACAGCTTATGAATGTACTGTAAAAACAATGACAAATTTCAAAGAAAAAGTTAGATATTTATTCGTGACTGACAGATGCGTTACATGACGTTCTTGTCGATATTCACCATCGCTTGTGGCTTCACGTTTACTACTCCCCAATTACAAATAGTCTGATGGAAAACGTATTGCCAGTCCGTGTGGTGGAAACGTTTATGGGAGCAGATGCCATGAACCAAAAAGGCTTCAGAATCATTCACTTAAACCAAATGTTCTTGTCTCCAATATCTGCATTGTATCCAGTTGCATATTTTCTTCCAGGCAGCTGAAAAACAAAAATAAAAAGTGATGAGTAACTTACATAGCACTAAAAACCCCATTCCCTAAATTAAAGAAACAAATAAAATAAATAATCCAAATATCTGCACATCTCTACCCTTCTGTTAAGTTGTGGGGGAAAAAAAGAAATCTATCTGAGATTAGTTGTATCAGTTCCTTGGCTAGCAGGGCGACACCAAATATCACTGCTATTGTTTCTGGAACGCCTGAATAGTAAATCTGCTTAGTCCTGCCATTCCGGGGACATATTTATGGTCATCAAGTTTTCCTACAAACAGCGTATAACTGAGGCTGAAAATCAGTGTGAACGGCGACTTAGCGTTACTGGAGATTTTTTTTATTTTTGGAAGAAATCATCTTTAACTATGCATGCCATTGGGATAAAGCAAGGGTTATGGCTCCTGCTACAAGGAGGTAAACACTAAGTAGTTAACCCCTTAATGCAGGGGTGGGGTACCTTTATTCTGCCGGGGACCATTTGGAAATTTCTACCAAAGTTTGGGGGCCACACAAAATTATCAACTTGAAAATTACCCTGCTGTATTTGGTCAAACAATTAATTCACTCTTCTACTCTTTTTGGTGCGGCTGTGATTTTTGGCGATATTGATCTTGTTGCTTCTCACAACTGCTTTTCCAGGTTTGAGTCAGCTGGGACTGCTGTATATACATCACAGGACGGGATGGGGGCATATACATCACAGGGGAGGGTTGGGTGGAATATAGATTACTGGGGAAGCTGAAGGCATAAACATGACTAGGGAGACTGGGGGCATAGACACCAAAGGAGATGCTGAGGGCAGATACATCTCTGGGAAGGAATTTACATCATTAGCAAAGCTGTGAGGCATAGACATCACCGGAGGGGTACATACATCACTGGGGAAATATACATCATTGATGGGGAACCAAGACCTATCTGGGGGAGCATAAACATTGCTGGGGAGGGCTGGGAGGAATATACATCACTGGGGGTATATATCACTGGGGTGCACAGACATAGCTGGGTGGCACAAACATTGCTGGGGGTATATACATAGCCGGGGGGCACAGACCGACCCCGGGTGGGGACGACACCTGGAGGGGGGGGTTTAGGCAGACAGACCCAAAGGGGGAACGCACAGACAGACCCGGGAGGGAGGGGAGGTGCGCAGACAGACCCAAAGGGGGAACGCACAGACAGACCCGGGGGGAGGGGGACGCAGACAAACCCGGGGGGGACACCTGGAGGGGGGGGCAGACAGACTCAGAGGTAAGCGCAGAAAGAGCCGGGAGGGAAAGGAGATTCACAGACAGACCCGGGAGGGGCGCGCAAAAGACCCGGTGGGGGGGACAGACAGACCTGGGGAGGCGAGCAGACAGACCCGGGGGGAGGGGGGTTTGGGCAGGCGTGTAGACAGACTAGGGGAGGGGGGGGGCGGTGTTTGGGCACGCAGATAGACCACAGGGGGGGGGGGGCACACAGACCGACCCGGGTGGAAGGGAGTGCACAGACAGTCCGGGGGAGGCTAAGGCGAAAGAGAGAACTGCCGGGAACCGAGAATGCTGTGGGGACAGAGAGACCTGGAGGATGATGGGGCCAGTCGCTCCTCTTCTGTTGGACTGGACTCGAGCGCACTTCGCGCCTACAAAGTATGTCCTCACGCTAGCCAGTGTCAGCGTGGGGGAGTAATCCTTTGGTATAGGAATCGCAAGGTTCAGCAGGATTTTAAAGGGCCAGCAGCCAGCAAGATGCGGCTGCCTCCACAGCACTGCGGTTCCTGTGAATCTGCCCGGGGCCGCAGAAAGAGTCATTGCGAGCCGCATACGGCCCGCGGGCTGGAGGTTCCCCACCCCTGCTTTAATGAATGCTGATGCGTTTTTGTGTTTTTTGGTGTATGCTGCTCTTTTGGCACAGGAAGTGTTGCTGGTCCCCTGACTGCTGAAGCCCATGATTGGCCGCAAAGGTAGAGGTGCATAAACAGTGTGTCATCACAGGACCAACTGATAACACGCTGTTCCAGTCACTGGATGGCTACAGCGTAGCGTGGACCATTGCTTTCTGTCCCGCCAGATACCAGCGGTGCGGCCATCACAGGGTATAGAATGATATACATTATTTTGATACTTTGTATCTATCCCTTCTTTTTTTTTTCTTCCCTTTTAAATCAGACATCTTTTCACAAATACTGTTAGGCATTCGAAAAAGTCTGTTTAGCAAGAACGTGAATAAGAATATCTGTAAAAGAAAAACAACATGATTCTTACAGCTTTGAACTGATAGTACAGCTTGTCGTACTCTAATCCACCAACTGTGACTTCTGGGACAAAGATGGGAAGGTTGTAGAGATCGATAATATTGTATTTGTCCTGGACCCTGGAATTAAGTCGACACAAGAAACATAGACGATAAGACGATGCATTTATACAGGTTCTCATCTTGCAACTATGAATATTGAGTCGCAAAGTTACATCAATATTTAGATTAACTTTTTGGCTTTTGATCAGTATATTCTATCAAGTTCAGCCTTCCCCAGTACTAAATAGGTGACAAAGTGGAAGGCACTGGATACCTGTGTGTCCAATGTGGTCACATTTGGTAAAAAAAAATAAAAAAATTAAGACCTGTCCAAAGTTGCAGTCCGATAAGTGCCTGGATCATTTGATTATTGATTTTGCAATTATTACTGCCCTCTGTGCAGCACGCCATGTATAACCCGCTCTGAACTAGAGGAGGCAACTCCTCGTCGGTTCTCAAAATAAATGGTTCATGTATTGTCCCAAATACCGGCCCTTGTCAACAAACAATCATAAATAAGTGGAAAATAGGAATAAGTAACATGGATAATTGGCAATATCATCACATTGTCGGCCACTCAATATAGAGATACACAAAAAAAAATGAAAAAACTGAGTTTTAAAGGGCCATTCATTATGAAAAAAGCATGAAAAAGTGCACCTTAAAGATAATAATTTATTCAAAATACATACAAGGGCACTGTTATAATATGATGCACAATTAATAAAATACAACTGTGATTGGAGATAAAGAGGAATCAGAGATATCCTAAACTAGGGTATCCACAACAAAATATTTTTGTGATATCTTTAGTATCCTCTGTCTCTCTGGGGCGGTATGCATATCCTTTGTGTACTGTCTTTGTTTTTAGTTGGATTTTAATTTCTTTCCCTTTCTCTTTTTTACTTTGAGATATGGCCTGTATATGGATCCTCATACCTTGGATGATATCTATAAGCGTCTACACTGAACTAACCGGATCACGTTGCATGGACATATTTTATGTACTAACATATGTTTTGTGTTGTATTTTATGTCTGAATATTTCTATACATATGTTTTATACATATATTATATGCGATGGATGGGATATAAACATCCTACATCTGTTTATGTATGTTTTCCTATTATTGAATATTGATGGATTACATAGTTGGTGCCAAGCATCTATTTATTATATAGCATGGATGTGCCCTTATCATATTATGTCTTTTAACTAATATGTGCATTGTAACTATAATGCTTTTCTAAATTATGTTAGTTGGGGCAATCTGAGGCTTTTTCATAGTATGTCCTCAAAGTTGCCTGAATCTATAATGATTGCGCGTTCTTTGGAATGATGGGTGTAATTGTAGTATACATTTTGTGTCTACGCACATTGAATAGAATCTATAATCTTCCTAAGTTTCTTACCATGAATTATGGTGATTATCGTTGATTAGATGTGGGATTCTTTTTGTTTTTCATCCCGGTGTCTTTATGTTATGAATGCTATTTGATCTTCCCATACATCTGCCAGAATCCAAGATGGCCGCGCGGTTTCCGCATGCCCAGTGCTGTCTGATGGTCTCGCGTGCACTGAGGAGCTCTGTTTCCGACGTGAGGTGTAGACCCCCTTGTGGACGTCACTTCCGTCGGGGAGATCCGGAAGTGATGAGAAAATGAAGGAAAGCGATCCAGCTGAGTGACCAGGTGCTTCCTCGGGGGGGCAGTATATGGCCATGTACAACGATCGCTGGTATATATAGTATGACTTAACGCCCTTAATCATAACCATGGTTATGATTAAGGGCGTTAAGCCAGAAACGCATTAACCACGACTATGCCATGTCTGTATTGCACTGAATAAATCACCTGGTCACTCAGCTGGATCGCTTTCCTTCATTTCTCATTGCTGCGGCCAGGGCAGGGCCGGATCCGTGGCTGAGGTGCGGTGAGGTCAGATGTGGGTGAGCTGGATTCCATTACCCGGAAGTGATGTGTGGGCCACTGACACAGCGCATGCGGCGCATATGGCGGTATTTATTGAATTATTTATCATACTATATATACCAGTGATCGTTGTACATGGCCATATACTAACCACCCCCCCCCCCTCCCCCCGAGGAATCAACCTAAGCGAAACGCGTCGGTGCTTCCCTCCTCCCCACAGGATATCCACTCCAGCACTTGCACTTTGGTATGGGTAAGTAACGATTCTATGATATTCCACAGGGCATGGACTTGGATTCAGGTTGCTTAGGACTATTTAAATAATGTGACCCTCTGTGTGTAATCATGTATGAGGATTACCTCTGAATACATAGGATTGCCCTATATTTTGTTGTGGATACCCTAGTTTGGGATCTCTCTGATTCCTTTTTATCTCATATCACTGTTGTATTTTATTAATTGTACATCATGTTATAACAGTGCCCTTGTATGTATTTTGAATAAATTATTATTATCTTTAAGGTGCACTTTTTCATGCTTTTTTCATAATGAATGAATGGCCCTTTAACACTCTGTTTAAACAATCATAAATAAGTATCACATAAGTGTCTCCAAATCCCACTCCCAGGATGAAACAACCCAAACTAAGCACTCTTTTCTTGAAAGAGAACAATCAGTGGATGACAAGAAGTAAAACAGATGCAAAGAAAAGTTGGAGTACGTCTATCAGCTAATCGGATCCCCTTTGTCATTATTCAGAGGCCTCTTCAAAATTGAATGTGACCTGACCAATACCACAAGCAACTACTTGCACTAATTTTTTTATATTTTTTTGTCTCCCCCACCATTAGTTTTATCAATTTAGTCAAACACAATTTAACCCTCTTAGGTTCTTGTTGGCCTATGTTTAAAATGTGGCAATTTAAAACGTAAGCAGGAAAAAAACCCCAAAAAAACACCACCACCTGTCATCTCCTATTACGTAAAAAAAGAAAAAGACCTCAGTAAAGAAAATAAAAAATTCCCTTAAAATAAAACTATGAAAAACTACTGCAAATATTTAAAAATAGTTGGCCAGGAGTGGAGAAAAAAAAACTTTAAAAAAAATCACTTACAGAATACGCAAGTCATGGAAGGTGACGTCATTCTGTTCCGTCCATGGAGCTTTAGTAATTTTTACATATTCAACGTCTTCTACAACCTGCAAAATAGAGACACTTCAGTACGACATCAATGCAACAAAGTATAGCTGAATACTAAATGACACAGTGTTCCAAATTAATATTCAAATTGGATTTAAGGGTCATGAAGATTTTATTTTTTTGTTTTTCAAATAAAGTCATGGATGGTTTTGTGTCTCAGGCTCTTAGGATCACTGAAATCAATCGTAAAATACCTGTGATTTAGCTTGTCAGCTGAGCCCATCTAAAGATAAACTACTTAAGGCCCAGTTCACATGTCCAGTAATCGTCCATTAGAACGGATCCTGCAGAGAACCATTGGCTAAAAAGTTTTGCAGAATCTCATCAGCACCAACTGCCATAGAGATAGAAGAGGGGCGGGGCTCTGCCTCTAGCTCCTCCCATCATCATTGAATCTCAGCACCAACTCCCCTCTCCTATATCAGTAATGGCAAAGTCTTCACTGAATACAGATTTGACCTCATAATGGAAAATTTTGATAATGACTGATCAATGCTGGCAGAGAAAAAAGCAGATTTCTCTGATAAGATCTATTACAGAGTTGTTTATTTTCTTGTTTACTATTGATTTATGAAATACAAATTAAAGAAGGGAATTTTGTTACTTACCGTAAATTCCTTTTCTTCTAGCTCTTATTGGGAGACCCAGACGATTGGGGTATAGCTACTGCCCTCTGGAGGCCACACAAAGCACTACATTAAAAGTGCAAGGCCCCTCCCCCTCTGGCTATACCCCCCCGTGGTATCACGGGTTCTCCAGTTTTAGTGCCAAAGCAAGAAGGAGGAAGCCAATAACTGGTTTAAACAAATTAACTCCGAATAACATCGGAGAACTGAAAAACCGTTCAACATGAACAACATGTGTACCCGCAAACAACAAAAAAACATCCCGAAGGACAACAGGGCGGGTGCTGGGTCTCCCAATAAGAGCTAGAAGAAAAGGAATTTACGGTAAGTAACAAAATTCCCTTCTTCTTCAGCGCTCTATTGGGAGACCCAGACGATTGGGACGTCCAAAAGCTGTCCCTGGGTGGGTAAATAAATACCTCATGTTAGAGCTGCAAAACAGCCCTCCCCTACGGGGGTGTCACTGCCGCCTGCAGGACTCTTCTACCTAAGCTGGCATCCGCCGAAGCATAGGTATGCACCTGATAATGCTTGGTGAAAGTGTGCAGACTGGACCAGGTAGCTGCCTGGCACACCTGTTGAGCCGAAGCCTGGTGACGTAATGCCCAGGACGCACCCACGGCTCTGGTGGAGTGGGCTTTTAGCCCTGAAGGAACCGGAAGCCCCGCAGAACGGTAGGCCTCTAGAATTGGTTCTTTGATCCATCGAGCCAGGGTGGCTTTAGAAGCCTGCAACCCCTTGCGCGGACCAGCGACAAGGACGAAAAGTGCATCGGCACGGCGTATGGGCGCCGTGCGGGAAATGTAGATTCTGAGTGCTCTCACCAGATCTAGCAAACGTAAGGCCTTTTCATACCGGTGAACCGGATGAGGGCAAAAAGAAGGCAAGGAAATATCCTGATTAAGATGAAAAGAGGATACGACCTTAGGGAGAAACTCCGGAATGGGGCGCAGCACAACCTTGTCCTGGTGGAACACCAGGAAGGGAGCCTTAGATGACAGAGCTGCCAGCTCAGACACTCGCCGAAGCGATGTGATTGCAACAAGAAACGCCACTTTCTGCGACAGACGAGAAAAGGAAACTTCCTTCAGAGGCTCGAAGGGCGGCTTCTGGAGAGCAACTAGTACCCTGTTCAGATCCCATGGATCTAACGGTCGCTTGTACGGGGGCACAATATGACAGACCCCCTGCAGGAACGTGCGCACCTTAGGAAGACGTGCTAGACGCTTCTGAAAAAACACGGATAGTGCCGAAACTTGCCCTTTAAGGGAGCTGAGCGACAAGCCCTTTTCTAACCCCGATTGCAGGAAGGAAAGAAACTTGGGCAATGCAAATGGCCAGGGAGACACTCCCTGAGCAGAGCACCAGGACAAGAAAATCTTCCACGTTCTGTGGTAGATCTTAGCCGAATTCGACTTTCTAGCTTGTCTCATTGTGGCAATGACTCCCTGAGATAATCCAGCAGATGCTAGGATCCAGGACTCAATGGCCACACAGTCAGGTTCAGGGCCGCAGAATTCTGATGGAAAAACGGCCCTTGGGACAGTAAGTCTGGTCGGTCTGGCAGTGACCACGGTCGACCGATCGTGAGATGCCACAGATCCGGATACCACGACCTCCTCGGCCAGTCTGGAGCGACGAGTATGACGCGGCTGCACTCGGATCTGATCTTGCGTAGCACTCTGGGCAAGAGCGCCAGAGGCGGAAACACGTATGGGAGCTGAAACTGCGACCAATCTTGAACCAAGGCGTCTGCCGCCAGAGCTCTTTGATCGCGCGACCTCGCCATGAATGCCGGGACCTTGTTGTTGTGCCGGGATGCCATTAGGTCGACGTCCGGCACTCCCCAGCGGCGACAGATTTCCTGAAACACGTCCGGGTGAAGGGACCATTCCCCTGCGTCCATGCCCTGGCGACTGAGGAAGTCTGCTTCCCAGTTTTCTACGCCTGGGATGTGAACCGCGGATATGGTGGATGCTCTGTCCTCCACCCACATTAGAATGCGCCGGACTTCTTGGAAGGCTTGCCGACTGCGCGTCCCTCCTTGGTGGTTGATGTATGCCACCGCTGTGGAGTTGTCCGATTGGATTCGGATCTGCTTTCCTTCCAGCCACTGTTGGAAGGCCAGTAGAGCAAGATACACTGCTCTGATCTCCAGAACATTGATCTGAAGGGTGGACTCCTGCGGAGTCCACGTCCCCTGAGCCCTGTGGTGGAGAAATACTGCTCCCCACCCTGACAGACTCGCATCTGTCGTGACTACTGCCCAGGATGGGGGCAGGAAGGATCTTCCCTGAGACAATGATGTGGGAAGGAGCCACCATTGTAGAGAGTCTTTGGCCGTCTGGGAAAGCGAGACTTTCCTGTCCAGGGACGTTGACTTCCCGTCCCATTGGCGGAGAATGTCCCATTGAAGTGGGCGCAGATGAAACTGCGCAAAGGGAACTGCTTCCATGGCTGCCACCATCTTCCCTAGGAAATGCATGAGGCGCCGCAAGGGATGCAACTGGCCCTGCAGGAGAGATTGCACCCCTGTCTGTAGTGACCGCTGCTTGTCCAGCGGAAGCTTCACTATCGCTGCTAGAGTATGAAACTCCATGCCAAGATACGTTAGTGACTGAGTCGGTGATAGGATCGACTTTGGAAAGTTGATGATCCATCCGAAAGACTGTAGAGTCTCCAGCGTAGCATTCAGGCTGAGTTGGCATGCCTCCCGAGAGGGAGCTTTGACCAATAAATCGTCTAGGTAAGGAATCACCGAGTGTCCCTGAGAGTGCAAGACTGCTACCACCGCCGCCATGACCTTGGTGAAGACCCGTGGGGCTGTCGCCAGACCAAATGGAAGAGCTACGAACTGAAAATGGTCGTCTCCTATCACAAAACGTAGAAAACGTTGATGTTCTGTAGCAATTGGCACGTGGAGATAAGCATCTTTGATGTCTATTGAGGCAAGGAAGTCTCCTCTGGACATTGAGGCAATGACAGAGCGGAGGGTTTCCATCCGGAACCTCCTGGCGTGCACATGTTTGTTGAGCCGTTTTAGGTCCAGAACAGGACGGAACGAGCCGTCCTTTTTTGGAACCACAAAGAGATTGGAGTAAAACCCTTGCCCTTGTTCCTGAGGAGGGACTGGGATAACCACTCCTTCCGCTTTTAGGGAATCCACCGCCTGCAGCAGAGCATCTGCTCGGTCTGGACGTGGGGAGGTTCTGAAGAACCGAGCTGGAGGACGAGAATTGAACTCGATTCTGTACCCGCGAGACAAAATGTCCGTCACCCACCGGTCTTTGACCTGTGACATCCAAATGCCGGAAAAGCGGGAGAGCCTGCCCCCGACCGGCGATGCGGAGGGGGGGGGCTGGAAGTCATGAGGTAGCCGCTTTGGAAGCGGTACCTCCATTTGCTTTCTTGGGGCGTGTGTGAGTCCGCCACGAATCTGAGTTTCTTTGCGTCCTCTGAGTCCCTTTGGACGAGGTAAATGGTGTCTTGCCCGAACCTCGAAAGGACTGAAACCTCTGCTGCCACTTTTTCTGCTGAGGTTTGGGTGTTCTGGGTTGTGGTAAAGAGGAGTCTTTACCCTTGGACTGCTTAATGATGTCAGCCAATGGCTCGCCAAACAGTCTCTCTCTAGACAAAGGCAAACTGGTTAAACATTTTTTGGAACCAGCATCTGCTTTCCAGTCCTTTAACCACAAGGCTCTGCGCAAAACTACCGAATTGGCGGACGCCATTGAGGTGCGACTGGTCATTGATAGCGTAAGACGCAAACGCCGACATCTGCGTGGTAAGGTGCGCCACTTGCGGCACTGCTGGATGCATGATAGCATCCACTTTTGCTAAGCCAGCTGAAATAGCCTGGAGTGCCCATACGGCTGCGAATGCCGGAGCAAACGACGCGCCTATAGCTTCATAGACAGATTTTAACCAAAGGTCCATCTGTCTGTCATTGGCATCTTTAAGTGAAGCGCCATCCTCCACTGCAACTATGGATCTAGCTGCAAGTTTGGAAATCGGGGGGCTACCTTTGGACACTGTGTCCAGCGCTTGACCACCTCAGGGGGGAAAGGGAAACGCGTATCTTTAGATCGTTTAGAGAAACGCCTTTCTGGGTGAGCGTCGTGCTTCTGGATTGATTCTCTGAAGTCAGAGTGATCTAACAAAGCACTCAATTTACGCTTGGGATAAAGGAAACGAAACTTTTCCTGCTCCGCAGCCGCCTCTTCTGCTGAAGGGGCTGGGGGAGAAATATCCAACAGCCTATTGATGGCTGAGATAAGGTCGTCTACCATGGCATCCCCATCCGGGGTATCCAGGTTGAGAGGGGTTCCAGGAGTGGATTCCTGATCACTCTCATCAGACACATCACAGGGAGACTGATTGCGCTGAGACCCTGAGCAGTGTGAAGACGTCGAGGGTCTTTCCCAGCGAGCTCGCTTAGGGTGGCTGGGGCCATCATCTGAGTCATAATCCTCGGCCTGTGAAGCCGGGGACCCCCCTGTGGGCTGGATACATTCCAAGTAAGGGGGACCTGAGGACAGAGGCCTCGCCGTGCCCAGAGACTGAGCCCCATGCATAGATTGCAAGGTCTCAAGGATTTTTGCCATAGATACAGACATATTATCTGCAAAAACTGCAAAGTCCGTCCCTGTCACCGGGGCAGAACTTACAAGCGTCTCAGCCTGGGTCGCTACCTCTCCTGACTCCGGCTGGCGAAGCAGCACCGGGTCGGAGCATTGCACACAATGGGGGTCATCAGAGCCTGCTGGTAGATTAGCCCCACATGCAGCACACGCAGTATACACAGCCCTTTTTGCCTTGGCCGCCTTGCGTTTTGAGGATGACATGTTGCTGCTTCCACAGAGCGATCTGGGATATGCAGCCAGAAGCGCACCTCACAGTGCAAGAAATACAATATCTATATAACTGTATCCAGTACACTGATACACAGTGAGGCACTAGAGGGACCAGCACAGAAAAATCGCTTACCGCCCGCTTAAAAAGCGGGTGTGTGGTCGCCAGATAGCCCCTAGTCCAGGTCTCCCAGAGCCTTGCGTCCTTCCTCCAGCCAGGCATGCATGTAATGGCTGCCGGCGTCTCGAGAGAGGAAGGGGGGCGGGCCCTGGGCGTTCCTGGCCAAGAGCGGGAAGGCTGCTTCCCTCTGTGCCAAGTGAGAGGGCTGGAGCATGTAAATCAGGCTCCAGCCCTCGTCGCTGCTTGCGAACAGCGTCTCTCCCCTACCCTGAATGACAGGGTGGGGGCGGGAACGAAACGGAGCTGCCGGCGTCCTAGGCCCAAAAAGCCGGGGACTAAAGTTATAACCGCCGCCGCCGTAAAAGCGCGGACGGCGGATCCCCGGCGCACCACAAGTCACAGCAGCGCCGCCCGGTCCAGAGGGGGTCGGCGCTGCGTTCCCAAACACAAACAATCCCCCAGTAATCTGTAGGGACACCAACTCCACGTTGCGGACCCCGGCGCACTATAACACCCAGCCAGCCCGGAGTGTGTCTGTGCCTGCCGGGGACACAGAGTACCTGTAAGATGCAGG